>NC_056731.1:342595460-342865460 GCF_019279795.1 Protopterus annectens | reverse complement strand
TTTCATCTGATTCACAGTATACTTGACATTTCTATCTCTTTTTCCTCATTTTATGGCTAATGATGTTAAATATCTTTATAGAGTCCTTGTCTTCAATATTTAGTAACGTTGCGTGCTAAACTTTTTGACTTTATTTTTCTCTTTAGATTCAGTAGCATCAAACCTGTACAAAACATGCTTATTTCGTCACCTAATGCCCTGCAGAACCTATATAGAAGATTATAAGCATTGCATTTTTATGCCTATACCACCTGGTATGGTTTATTTATGTTTGAATGATTCTAGGCACCATCTTAGACTACCATGAAGTATCTTTGTTTTTCTTGTTTATGTTTCATGTAATTGCTCTAGGCTTCAGGTTCCCCTCATTATCAGTCATAGCTTTATTCTGCCTAACTCCACAGTCCATTTAACTGTATATTTGCATTTTTATTCACTTTGCATATATTCACTGCTTTGTCTAATTTTAAATCAGATAGTCTCAAAAGTACTTCTGACAAGGTCATTTTAATGCCACTTACAGTTTTACCACTTATATGCATGTAATTCACCAAATTCACAGTCTGTAGCTCTGTCTCTGTTTTTGAGGGCAGTTGCATTTGCATTTAATATTTCAAATGCCCCTTAATTTCTGGTAAAAAAAAATCAGACATATAAAGAGTTTTTAATTGTCTCATAGCATGTTTAAATTTATTTTATGTTATTACTGACATTTTGTCAATTTCTGGCAAAAAATGCCTCACATATAAAAAATGCTTGTATTTAATTCACAGTATATTTACAATTTCCCTCTCATTACTGCTAACTTGTCCTTTTCTCATTTTAAGGCTAAAGTTGGTAAATACTTTTATAGAATCATTATCTTTAATAATTAGTAATGTTGCATGCTGAAATTTTTATTTTCTCTGCAATTCCATTCATACGCCAAGCTTCTGCATCCAAATCTTTCAGTTTCCAGACAAGTTGCTAAGTAGCTTCAGAAAGAGTGGTGGTTGAAATGCTGACATTTTGAACTAAATATGATTAGCACTGGATTTCCTCTTCGGCACTGCTTTTTTTATTCCTTTTCTGAAGTACAACATGCAAACAATTCCAAAAGGTACACCTCTGCTTCTGCATTTTAAAAGTTGTACACTACAGAACCTCTAACTTTTTCACCAAAGAAAACTTGTGTACCATCTGTCATCCGTAATGTTCTAAACTAAGCCTTACTGATAGTGCCAGAACTTTTCCACCAGAGAAAACTTGTGCACCATCTGTCATCCGTAATGTTCTAAACTAAACCTTGGTATTGGTGTGAATGGATTTTGTGCTTCTGTATCCCTATTATGTCTGTTTTTCTTATACATCATATATTAGATGGAATCACTACAAAACTCAAAGGACTCCAGTAGATTACTTACTTCTGATTATTCATGCTACAATATTTAGAAATGCACATAGAATAATCATGTGGTTCCACGGTGGTGCAGCAGTAGCATTGTTGCCTCACAGCAAGAGGTTCTCCCGTTCGATTCTCGGCTTGGGTTGGGAGTGCCTTCTGTGTGGTCTGCAAGTCCTCCCCGCGGTCGAGTGGGCGTTCGAAAGACATGCGTTGTATGGGCGTGCCTTCGTTAAAGGTTGGGCGTCAGGCTGGCAACTCAACACTATAAAAACCAACTGCCAATCATTAGTGGACCGGAGTTCCGCTGTGGCGACCCCTAACTGGGAAAAGCCGAAAGACAAACAACAACAACATGGAATAATCATGTGGATTATTTCCACTGCAAATTACATCTCTGTTACCTGTAAACCATAAAAGAAGTCCAGCAATTATTTATTTTTCTCATTTCTATGTAAACAATGGAAGAAAACTCTAGTTTTGTCATATTTTGATAATATTCATTCCAAAAACAGTGCTTGCGTACAGAGTTACATATAAAGTCTGACAGCAAAGTTTAGGTTGCTCTTGTATATTTGTTTTGCATTCTACATAGGAAAAAACACTGAGTCACAAATTCTTTCAATTTTTACCTTCTTGAAAGTCTTCATCCTGTATTAACTGACTGCACACTTTGGTCGTTGGAAAGGATCTCAATGCATATTACTTAAATGCAAAGATTCTGTAATAGCAGAACTGCCAGCTTAACCTCAACTGCAGTTTAATACTGGACTTTTTCTTCTTTATTTTATTTTAAATATTTGTTAACCAAGTAAGCCTACTGGATACATATCCCCTTTGAGATGCAATCCAGGAGCAGTTTCTTGATAAATTACCTACTCAGAGTCACCGAATAGGCAATGGAAAGAATTAAAAACTGTATTTTGCCTACAGGAAGCATCCCAGTACTAGCTTTGAACCTTGATCCTCTGTGTTAACTTAATATTCATAAAAAAAAATGTTAAATGAGTCAAGTGTTTCTGGTCAGTTTATCTAGTCAGTAAATGCTAGGAGATTACAATACTTTGAATTAAGCAAAATATATTTTCTTATTTAACCCATTGCCATGTTGGACCCCTTAAATAATCTCTTCCCTTCAGCAGTCTGAGCCAACGACTTCATGCATACCATTTGAATGGAGTTATCCAAGTCTTTGTTTACAAGATGTACAATCTTTGCAATCTGGCTTCTAAACAATTTTATTCATCAAATGAATTGCCATTTCTTTTCCTAGTGAGTCACAGCATGAGTCAAAATACAAACTACTTCAATTTGTCATTGCTAAAGCTATCTCACGATTCAGCCTGAATGCTAAAATGGCTTTAAAATTTCTGCAAAAAATGTTTTTACTTGCTTTTAGCTTTGGTTTAGTATAATTCCACTTTAATAAACCATCAAGGTTATTCTGTAATACATCTCTTATGTGAGTGTGCGTGCACGTGAGCATGTGTGTGTGTGTGTGTGTGTGTGTGTGTGTGTGTGTGTGTGTGTGTGTGTGTGTGTGTGTGTGTGTGTGTGTGTGTGTGTGCATGTATGTGTTCTTATGTCTTGGAATTCTATCAAGTATCAAGTATGTCTCAGGGGTCATCTTTATCAACAGCAGCAAAGGTTAGTGCTTCTAATTATTAAAATAATACACAAAATGTAGGCGAAGGTAAAGTAAATGAGCTCTGTGTAGTACTGCAGTTTTGTTATATCTATTCTAAACAGAACTTCTGTAATCTGTGAGTCATACAGTCCATTGGTCATCAATGACTGTATCCATGTAAATAACTGCTGCTGCAATTTTCAGTATGTCATTTGCTGATGTCGTGCATTATATGGTAATGGAACAAATGTCTTATTCAGGCTGGGGTAGATTAAATTAATAGCTAAACACTACAGAAAAGTACTATGTCTTGGCCCAGTGCTTGCAGCTGTTTAAATAATGAGAAGGAAGAAGCATTTCTTAGCAAAACTGCATTGTGTTATACATACAGATAAGGTAATTTGTAAGGAAACTTTTTAAACATTCTCTTAAATATTTTACTATTCTATCTGTTCTAGATTCAATCTTGATTGATTGATTGATTGTTCAACTAGAAATGATTGAAGTTATTATTTTTTGATGCATCTAAGCGGAATATTTTACAATTATGTATTAACTTATCTTCATTACTTTTTATTCAGGCCTCACCATGAAAGCTGATAGGCTGAGAGCTTCAACTGTGAGCAGGAAACAAGGTAAACTAAAGAGTTATTTGGCAGTTTATAAGGCTGGTACAGCCTATCCACATAAATCACAAGAGGCTCTCTCTAAGAACACCTGGTCAATCCCAACGAATTTGACTGAAGTGGTCCATGTTTCTCACTAGTAAACAGTCTAATGAAGCTACTAACATTGGTGCAGTAACTCAGCCTAGTGCTAGTAACAGTACAGATGATAATTCTCTTCCACCACCTATTCCTTCTCAAGGGCCTTTTCAAGTCTATCCCTTGGGAAAAGTGAGGACACCCAAATGGACTACAAACAACAACAAAAACAAACAAAGGAAAGGAAAGGGGAAGAACAGACAGAAGATGTAGATTTTAAGGATGAATTTTTAAATTTCAGTGACTTTCCACTAAATGAACATAATTTGCCAGTTTTAACTAAAGGCTTCTCTTTTATCCCACTAATACAGTCACTGTTACTAATTTACTTATCAACTTTAAACTATATGTTCGCAAACTTAATTTACAATTCATTCTTAATGATGTTCCAGATTTTAATTGTAAACAAGAGAGTTTTAATAAGTGGAGCACCTACAATCCTGTGCTGAATAGCACTTTACAAGGTTTTAATATTTCATGTGAAGAAGACATTAGAAACATATTGGGTTCTAAACCTATGTATTACAACTTGTCTCCAATGGAAAGATCAGTCCTCAAAGAACTTTCTACAAATACAAATCTCAGAGTTATGAAGGCTGACAAAGGTAGCATAATAGCAATTATGAGTAGTAATGACTGTAATCAAGCCATCCAATAGTTGTTAGGTGACCCAAGTTGTTATACAGAAGCCACCATGAAAAACTTTTCCAAAGCTAACTTTGGGCTCCTAAAAACAGAGTTGCCTATCTCACGGCACCCATGCAAATGGAGAACAGTTGCATGACTACTGAATCATACACCAATGCACTGTACAAACACGTACACAAATGCATGGATCTCGCCATACCCAATAGAATCAAGACGCTCTCCTCCAAAAAAAGGAAGCTAATCTGGTGGTCCCCTGCCATAAACAAGCTCTACAACAGAAGGAGGAAACTGATGCAGAAAAAGGTGAAGTCCCAAGACTGGAAAAACTCCCTTATCAGCCTCAACAAAAAGTTGAGATCCCTCTTCAGATCCTCTAAAGCTAGCTATGAAAACAGAATTGCAGCAGATAGTAAAGACAACCACAAGGCCTTCTATAGTTATGTAAAGAATCTCCATGGAAATACCCAGATTTGCTCTGAGCTACTGCACAATGGTACCTCCTATACCGAGCCAACAGATATTGCCAATATACTGGCCAACAGATTCAGTGCCAACTTTACCCCTCTCCCCCTACCACAAAGAACCAATCACAATACCAGCAGATTGCAAGGCACCCAGTATTACTGCTGCACAGGTTAAAACAGCACCGTCCAAGGCCAAGAATATAGCTTCTATGGGACCTGACAATATCCCTGGCTGTGTTCTACATGAACTACAGAGTGAACTGGCACCTCACATGTGTGCCCTCTTCAATCACAGTCTCACCTCAGGCTTTGTCCCTACCAAATGGCACGCTGCTACAATCATCCCTATCCACAAAGGAGGAACGACTACAGACTCTGGGAACTATCGCCCTATTAGCCTGACATGTCTGATATGCAAAGCTATGGAACGCATCCTCATGGACATAATAAACAAGGATATAGGGAATCTCCAAACTCTGGATCCCACACAGTTTGGTTTTGTGAAGGGTAGATCATGCCTGCTCAACTTGTTCAACTTCTTTGAGTCAGTCACCAGAGCTGTGGATGAAGGCAAGGTGTTTCAAACAGCCTACGTTGATCTGGCCAAGGTCTTTGATACCATTCCCCACTCAGGAATCATAGAAAAGCTCACTAACCTAGGGATCAACCCCTATATCACTAGGTGGGTTGCAAACTGGCTCACATATAGAACCCACAATGTGAAAGTAGCTGACTCCAAGTCAGACTGATGACCAGTCATGAGTGAAGTCCCACAGAGATCGGTCCTTGGCCCTCTCCTGTTTGGTATCTACTTCTCAGAAGTCCAGGGCAACATGGAGAGACTCTGGCTGACAAAGTTTGCAGATGATTGCAAGTTGGGAGCCATTATTAACTCGCCAAGTGATGTTGACATCTTACAGAAAGGCCTCACTGAGACCAACGACTGGTGTCAGAACCATGTGTCATCATCCCCTTTGGGGAAAAAACAGTTCCTATGAATTACCACATTGATGTTAGCCCACTGAACACAGAAGGCATTATAAGAGATCTGGGATCACAGGTTGACAGCAACCTCTCTTTTGACCACCACATTGTCACTGTGGTCAGAAAGCCCTTCTATGTGGCACATCTCATTACTAAGGGTTTTGCATCCAGGAAGAAAGAGGTCATTGTCTCCCTCTACTCTTCTCTCATTAGGCCAATCATTGAGTACAATGTCCCATTTGGCATGTACCTCACTAGACACCTGCAACAACTGGAGAGGCCACAAAAGTACCTCACAAAGAGGATCCTAGGCCTTAAACACTTGTTCTATATGGACAGACTCAAAAACCTCCAACTATTCTCTGTCTCATATCGCCTACGTAAAGGTGATCTCTGCTTGACTTACAAAGCCATGTCTGACCCAGCTCTGTTAGAAATGCTACATCTAAAGAAATCCCTCTGCACCACATACTCCAGAGACCTCAACCTCATTACCACAATCAACAGAATGTACTGGAGGGACAGGTTCATAACCCAGATACTGCCCATGCTATGGAACAGACTTCCCATACATGGCAAACAGAGCACCTCACTGGCCCTCTTCAAGAGAAATATTGATGAATGGATGGGAAATAGAAAATTCACCCAGGAGAGCACTCCAGTGGCTCTACTTGACAGAGGCACTGGGAACTAAGGTTGGGTGGCATGATGCCAGGGTAATCCTATGGGCTAGGCTTGTAAAGGCTCCAGGCCCATTAGCCTAGTACACACCTATGAACATATGAACCTGTGAACCACTGAAACCATTAATAAAAGTTTTTTAGCTATAGACAGTGCCCTTTCTTACAGGTTCAGACAAGGAAATTTGTATTATAATACTTATTCCTTTCTTCAAGTAGAACATCCAAGGATGGCTAGGTTCTTTGGTTTTACCCAAGCTACACAAAGACCTACTCAAGGCACCTTTTCGACCTATGGTCACTGCAAGTTTTTCTAAGCCTGAGCCTATTTTTATTTTATTAGACCATATCCTCAACACTATAGTCCAGGAATCTGAGTATTACGTACGAGATTCCTGGCATCTGCTTGAATTACTAAGCAATTTCAAAAATGTGAAAGAATATTGCATTTTTGCTTCCTTGGATGTCATATCTCTTTCTACTTGCATCAGATAAGACATTGGGGTTGAATATGTCAGAGAATATCTTTCTGGGTACACCTCCTTTGACAATGACAGGATAACCACCATTTCTATGTTGTTGGATTTGGTGCTAGACAATTTTTTTTCAACTTTTTAGACAAGTATTACAAACAAACAATTGGTGTTGCCATGAGGGCAAGTGTAGCCCCCGTTTTTGCCAGTTTAGTGATGGCACAGTGGGAGCACCATTTTGTAATGTCGCAACAATTTACTGACAAGATTATTTTCAATTGTAGATATATAGTTGATCTCTTCATGTTGTGGGAAGGTAGTCAAGAAAACTTTTCCACATTTGTCAGTTATTTAAACACTAGCACTGATTTTCTAAAATTTACAGTCAGTGGTTTTGGTAGGGACATCAGTTATTTTGACAATGCTTTGTGCTTTGACGTATCAGATAACAGTATTTTTAGCAAGATTCACAGAAAAGAGATGTTTGTAAATGAATATCTACACAAGGACAGTTTACACCCCCTTCACATGAAAAGGGTGAAGTTAAGGGGCAACTCATTAGCTTGAGTAGATTAACTATGAATAACAACACTTTCTAAGATGAATTAAAAAAACTCAGGAATTTCTTCATCAATTGCGGATAAGATCAGGATTGGCTCATAAATATTGAGAAGGAAGTCTCATTGCTTAGACAACATAAGCTCAAACAATGCTTTGCAAGGATTTTTCTCCATCCAGATTGGCTACAAATGAGAACACAGTGTCCACTATGACCAATAACATTTCTTTTAGGTATGCCTTCCTTATCCCAATCTTGACAGAAATGTCAATTATTAAAAACATCATCAACAACAATTGGAAGATTATTTTAGGCAATAAGGATTTGACCATGATCACTGGGGCCAAACCTCTTTTTACTTATAAGAAACCTTGCAATGTAAAGACTATCCTAGAATGAGACATCTTTCCCTGTTCTGATGGTTGCAGTACGTTTGGCACTTCCAGTATAGGTACATTAGTAAATTGTCCTCAGTGACACTGAAATATTTGACCACTGATATTTGGGTCAAAGAAAGATTTAATTGTCAATCTACGGATGTGATATATCTTGCTACTTGTGAATCTTGCCGCAGTTTCTACATTGGAAAGACTGTCAGATGGCTATCTAGAAGAATTTATGAGCATATGCTAGCCATCAGAAAAAAAAACAGATTTTAACAATGGTCTTGCTAAGCATGCTGCAGTCTGTTCTAATTTTAAGAAATTCACTTTTTTTTGTTTTAGATTACATTAGTTCAGACACTTTTGGGCTACAAGACTAGGCTCAAATGCCATGAAGCTATTTGGCAAATTAAACTTAAAGCTTATTGTGCTCCAGGATTCAAGGAATTTATTAACATTAAATGTTTTTATTAATACAGAGACTACACTGAGGGGGATTTTAACTTTTATTAATTTTCTTTGATTTCTATAAGTCCTGCTTTTCAAAAGTTTTAGCATTAAGCTATGTTTTCATGATTGAGCATAGGTATACACCTTTGGGACAACACACATTTGTTTCTGCACTGCGACTGGACACTTTTGGTCACTTGATTTTTAAATAATCCTTTTAAAGAGTTTTCAAGTACATTTTGCATTTTTTGATGAAGTTCTTGAAATACTAACAAAAGTGCTCAAAATACATTGTGTGTCTGGATCCTCACTTTGGTGTGTTGGAGTAAAATTTCTTTTTGTGGTTCTTCAGTTCTACACCACATTTTTGGATTATTTGACAATTATGTATTAACTTACATACTAAAATGAGTTATTCAAAACTAACGTAAGAAGCTCAGAAAATCTGCCTACTAATGCTACAATAACAGTGAAGATTGTCAGCTATAACAGAACACACACACACACACACACACACACACACACACACACACACACACACACACACACATTTGTTTTGCACTACAGATGTTGAAACTGAAGTTTAAAAATTGAATCCGCTTTAGTAATGTTAACAACTGTACAACAAATGCACACATTACATGGAAAAGCAAAAGAGCTGTGCATTTTAATTTGTTTGGTCAAAGATAACAGAGCAATAGTAAAGACAAAAGATAACCATATTTTGTGCAGCCTATATTGAAACATAATAATTTTTCATCATTTGATAGTAGTGAAGCATCATTTTTTTATACTGAAAAATAAAACAGACATTTGACTGAAGGGATGCAAGGGAGTTCCTGCCCCTGCTACTGTTGATGAGTTGTCTAGATCCTTAAATTTTGCCTCAGCTCAGTTTCTAAAGTATCAATGGCCATCTACTAGGAACAATACCTAAGAGTGGAGCACAACATGTTACCATCACAGAGCAGCTCCCTTTTTTAATGATGAACAAAGTCTCTCGAACAGGGAGATCTGTAAGCAGAGAGAGAAAGAAAAGGAAAGTAGCACAATAAATTCTTTAGTGGTTAATATTTCGAACATTCAGCTCACTTACTCTCAGATGGATCTATTAGAGAAAGGTCTCAGCTTTATTCCTGCAACCAAATCTACACATGATGAATTTGCACTGGACCTTAGAATGTTTGGAAGGAATCTTACTTTGAAGTATATTTTTGGGGATGGAAATGATAAATGTCCCATTAAAAGTAATATTATGCTCAAGAAACCGAGCACATTTGTTCCCCTCAACCACCCAGCCGTGGATTCTTTTATTCATGCCTGTGAAGAGGGGTTAATGAGAACAAGAATGTCTCAAAAAGGGAAACAGTTTTTCAATCTAACCAAAGAAGAAAATCAGGCACTTAAAGAGCTTAAAGAAAGGAATGTTATTGTGGTTAAACCTGCTGACAAAGCAGGAGCCATATTGGTAATGGATGCAATGATGTCCAATGGATGAAAGAATTATTAAATGATCGCAAGACCTATTCCTTGATTAGTAAGAATGAACTAAATATTATGAAACGGAAGATCCAGCAGGTTCTTTATGACATGCTATTGCAAAGAGAGATTAATGAGTATTTGCATGATCTTTTCATCACTGAGCACCCCACCATACCAACTATCAGTGGATTACCAAAAATTCATAAAGATCTTAAACACCCACCTTTACGACCAATTGTGGCTGGTAGAGGATGGTTGACGGAATCTATTTTTATGTTTATTGAACAAGAACTAAAAAAGATGCTACCTAGGGCCTCCACTGTGATTAAAGATACAGCTGAGTTTCTACAACATCTGTATATAGCTCTAGAACATTGTGATGATCTTGAGAGTCTGCTATTGGTAACCCTAGACATGAATAGTTTATTCACTTCCATACCAAATAATTATGACATTTATTTATTTATTTATTTTACATTTGTTGACCGGGCTAGTCCAGCTGGACACATATCCATTTTCAGCAGAGGCCCGGGGAGAAAAGCTCCTCGATAGTACAAAACAGTGTATGACATTAATCAAATAAAAAACAGTAAATAAATTCACAGTTTAAGGAACAGAAGTACTATATACAATTTAGCTATTTATGCAGAAAAGAACATATAGAAATAAAATAGTTGGGTAAGAAATAAGTAAATAAGTACAGTACAAGAACATGCTAGAAAGAGGTGTGTTAACATAAGATACTAGAGTGACAAAGAGAGATATTAAGATATAAGAGATAGTCCAAATTAGTTGAAAGACAGGTTCAGCTTCTGGATTCCAGTATGCAGGTAGATTATGCAGACATAAGATTTAGAAATTTTGTGAGAAGACAAGAGTTGTTAGTCTGGGTTAAGACAGGTGCATAGCCAATGTGTTTTAAGGTAGGATTTAAGCCTGATTTTGAATTGTGTAAGTGATGGTAGTGAGGTTAGGTCGCTGGGAAGAGAGTTCCAGGTTTTACCAACGGTGTTAGAAAATAGAGAGTCCCCTGCCTTGTTGTTGGCTATGTGTGTTAGTACTAGCATTTTAGTAGCTGAGCGCAGGGTATTAAGGTTACTGTAGGGAGTGATAAGGTTGGTAAGAATTGGTGTGTTACTAGGCTGGTACAGGATTTTATAGGCAATTATTAATTGATTAAGTAGAAGTAGGTTGGGTAACTCTAGCCATCCAAGATTCTACTAATTAATACAGTGGTGGGTCCTAAATGTAGAGCCAGTTGCAAATCTTGCAATATTGTTGTATGAGACTACTAGTTTTTTCATATTGGTTTTCAGAGGTTAGTATAAATAGGGGAGGCATAGAGGAGGGTAGAGATTAAGTGGGTCTGGGCAATAGTAGATCTAGCTAGTGGGGTAAGAAAGGATTTGATTCTATATAGTGAGCCTAGTTTTTGTTAACTGTTTTTATGGTATTGTTTATGTGGGCCTCAAAGTTAAGGTTATTGTCAATTAGTACTCCTAGGAGTTTTGTGTTAGAGTCGGGGGATATAATAGTTCCATTGTTAGAAGTGACAGTAAAGTTGAGAGGTGTGTGTCTATGGGTGGGAGTAAAAAGTAGAAGTTTTGTTTTTTTAGGATTTAGGATAAGACATTGATGTTGTAGCCAATCCTCAACTGTGTTAAACACTTTTTGGGTAAGAGATTGAAGGTCTGCTGGATTTGGGGCTGTGCAGATTAATGTGGAGTCATCAGCATATTGTATTAAGGAGGCCTGAGGAATAACAGTGTACAGGTCATTGATAAAGACAGAGAATAGATGTGGTCCACTTGACATTGAAGCAGTAAGAGAATTTCTAACTGAAGAGAAGGTAGAATCACGTTTGATATGTGATCTTTTGGAAATAGTGTTGGAGTACAATGTGTTTACCAATGACAACAGCTACTACTGGCAGAGATGGGGGGTTACCATGGGCCGCTATAGGAAAGATATGTGGCGAAACCACATGCTCCACTTTTCCAGTATGCATCCCAGGCATATTTTCTCTAACATTGTTGAAAATCAAATTGCAAGGATTTCAAAGATATGTACAGAGGAGGCAACCTTTCTCCAGGAAGAAGAGAGGCTTTTTAATAATTTCAGCCAACGAGGCTATGGAAAGAGAAGTTTAGAACTAAACAAGACCAGAATTAATGACATACGTAAAGGAAAAGGAAAACCTTTTTATTCCTCTAAGGTTAGAGAAGATGAAAGTACACCATCCCTAGCTATACCTAAAAGAACATCTAACTTAAGGGTCAATTTGACTTACACTATGGACCATGATAATGTATGCCAGGTGATCATAAAGTTCTGGCCAATTCTAACTGCGGATAAAAAGTTAAAAGAGATTGTTGGAGATAACCCAAGTTTCCTTTTCAAAAATAAAAAGAATTTCAAAAGGATTTTATGCTCAAATGATGGGATATGTAACAACTATGTACATGATAATTCATCAGGAACAAAGAAATGTGGCTTCTGCAAGGTCTGCAATGTAATCAGTTGTAGCAACACATGTAAGCATCCGGTTACTAAACAGACATTTGTTTTTCATGGATTAGCTAATTGCCTAACCAGCAATATTGTTTGCATAGCTACTTGCACTTTCTGCACAGCATTTTATGTTGGAAAAACTAATATGAAGCTAAAGGAAAGAATTATCAAACATCAATCTGATATATGTAACAGAAAGGAAACAAATTCTCTTTTCCTTCATTTACGTGAATATGAGGGACATAGCTTTGTTTTCATGGTCATTTCAAAGATACATTTTACCTCCAGAGAAGGAGGCCTGACCAATCTGATTGAGAGAGAGGAAGCCAAATGGATAATGCGGCTGAGGGCAGATAACCCCCCCTGACCTTAATGGCTGTGTTCCTTAAAAACCCTTTCTTAAAAATAGACGAGCAATGAGCTATGCTCACTCATGACCTGTTTTCATTGCCAGAAACCTTAGGTATACTGACTTAGGCTCTGATGTCCCAAAGAAATTGTTGAAATGAAATAAAAAGAAGCGCCCTAAATGACCATTCTTATTATTATTTTTATTTTTATTTTCACTTTTTTTCTCTCAAATCTTGGCTTTTATGCAGAGCTTGTTCTTTTAACTAGAACCTACTGAAAAGATTTTACTAAAATTCCTTCTGAAAATATGTCTGAGTGTCTTAGAAACGTCAAACTGTCATGTTATGATTTAAACAAAGAGTTTTAAATAAAGAGTTTTACTTTCATGTTTGTCGGAAAGCTATGGAGGTGTGTACCAATGGACTAACTTGATTGGTTAACATTCGTCATTCATTGTAGGTTGTTTCATTGGATGATACCAACTTTTAAACACTGAACCCAGCTTACCTATTTGGATCTGAAGAAGGCTTGAAAAAGCTGAAAGCGCTTGTCCGTTGTTTACATCAGAAGGGCTCTTCACTTTTATGTTAGTTTTTTTCTGTTTTATGACATCCACATGTTTTAGAGCTGTGGAATTACAATGCCACTTGACTTTTACAACAGAAAAGCTCCATATTTCACATGTTGTGGATTCAATATGGTAAAAGCCTGTTATTGAAGCTGTCTTTTCACCATTTTGGTTGTTTAGCAAGTTTTGAATACTCAGATGAAATACCAATACTTGTGGTGTAACGCTCTTCCAATATTTACATTGTTTTTTTGTTCTGCTGAGCGTTCTTTAGCGGAATTCACTTCTTTTTCTGGATTCAGTTTCTAAAGTTCAGAGCTTTTTAGGTACAAGATGAAGAAGGGGTGGTAGAAAGCAATGGTGCACATAGAGAGGGATTCTACTCTTACTATAAATCTGATGGACATTACTGCAATTTAGATAGTAATAAACTGCTGATCAACGTTTCTAGGGTGAGGGCTGAGTGAGAAACATAGGTTTATAATTTATTCACATCAGTTCTTTGTCTGAACTTTTCACATATAAAAGAATTGTATCACTTGTTATATATGAAGCTTTGGTGTAAGAGCAAGTGAGTTACTGACAATGGGTCATTTAATGTAATTATTTATTGTATTTATTGTATTTATTGGCATTTGTTTACCAGTTTAGTTTGACTGAGCCTTAAAAGATTCCTTTTCAGTGGAGGCCTAGGGAGAAGAGCTCTAGTACAAAAATGCAATTTTCAATTAATGATTTCACAGGTTGAGTTATAAAACAATATAGAGTCATGAAAGATAAGAATACAAAGTGTAAAAGAAAGAATGATGTATTATATAATGCTGCACAATACAATTTTAAAACAACAAAGCAATATGATGCGATTTTGTGATAACATCCTATAGTACTGAAATGATGGAGTTATAATTATACTAAGTTACAAGGAAAATATATGAGGAGTATAAAATATATAGTGAAAAAAAATAAAAGGGATATTCATTACAGTATATAACCAATTGAAAAACAGTTGAAATGATGGCTGGTAGGTTGACAGAAGGAAAAGAGGGGGGTGAGGTGCGAAAGGTAAGAAAAGAGAAAGAGTAGGAAAGTTAAGAAAAAACATACTGTGAAAGAAAAGGAGAAAAATGAAAAAATGCAAGTTAGAGTCAGTGAGCATTGTAGGTGGGAGGAGGAGAAGGAAGGTTGGCAGTGCATATAAGGATGCATTGTGAAAAAAGTAGTGACTGGGAAAAATAAAAATAAAATTGAATTCGGATGAAACGTAACCTCTGACTGCATTGGAAAGTGTGAGTTTGTGGGTTAAGCTAAGTTAGTTTAAGCAGGAGATGAGCAGGAGCACAACCATGTACTCAACAGATGCAGCTTTAGGTGAGTTTTAAATGGGTCTAGGTTGCTGATTTTTTACGGTGAAAGAGGAAATGAGGTCCATACTTTTGAAACACAATTTGAGAAAAGTGAGTTACTGCTGCTTTATATGATTCAAAAATAGCAAACAGAGATGTGTCCTCAGATCTGAGCTCTCTATTTGGGGAGTAGGGTTGGACAACAGAATGTAGAGCAGGACAGTTATCTGACTGATGCATGAGTGTCTGGGTTACTAGCAGTTGTGTCAAGGTTAGACGTAGATTGAGCTGTAACTAGTTAAGATGTTTTAGTGATAGACAATGGTGAGTTTTTGTGTGATGGTTAGTTTCAAATTTAGTGATTTTGTGCTTCCCTTTAAGTTTCAGCAGTCCAGCTTTCAGATTCCATATTAACCTGTGGGGAAAGCTTTTGTGAGTGTGTCATAAAGCTGCAGAAATAATCATACTTGCTCTGAATGGTTATCTCTGACATAAATAAGCAGTAATACCACAAATGTCTTTACTAGGGCTTATAAAGGGTGTGGTGGTATGAGACAGACATACAGTATGATGTCAGATATATATATATATATATGATATAAGTTATATATGATGGTGAGACAAATAGACAATTGTTTGACCCTGCAGTGTTCACCAAATTGCCATATAAACATAGGGCAGAGTTTAAATAACAAATGTATGTGCTTTTGGGTTAGTGGGTGTATCAGTTTGTCATTTCAGAAGCACTGAGGTAGGAATTAATGATTTTGAAGCCCAGTTGCTTAGCTAGGGTGGGGTGAGAGTGGCAGCTGCTCCAGGTGCAATGTGTTGGGAGTGTGATTGGACAGCCATCATCCCAGTCTCTCAGCTCTTTAGTGCAATACCAACTTTTAAATGCCTGTATTGCATTTGTGGTCAGACCTGAGTGCTATAGTTCTCCAAATGTGGTCTAAACTGTAGAAATTGTTACATTTGTAACATGCAGTTTGCTACAGTTTAAAATAAGAATTTTGTTGTTGTTGTTGTCTTTTAAATAAAATGTGAGGAAGAAGGGTTGAGGCAGGGCACAGAAGTGGGAAGTGAATGGCTTGGGCTGGCGGGCAGACCTGTCATGCATCTGGCCACCTGGATGACTTTTTTTTTTTTTTGCTTTTTTGAGTTGTGGGATCACTGGGTACTACTACAGGAAGAACCCTGCAAGTTTTGCAGAAGTACTTTTTTTGTACTTCACTACTTGAAGAGCTGAGGAGGTGGAATACTAGTTCATGGGACTGGCACAGGGCACTGGTGGAGTCAGCTATGCTTCTGCCTGAGCCCAAACCTCAGATTTTCTGTATTTTGCTTAAGGTTTAAAAATATAGTCAACCTACTGCTGCTAGAAAATGTTCTTTGATTTAACCATTTTAAAAATTTCTCGAGATTTGCTTTAAACATCTACTGCTCTTTGTAAGAAGGAATTCTCTTAACCATTTCAAGAGTAACACAAGCATTTCTGCCAAGAATATTTAGCTGATTTATTTATTTATTTATTTATTATTATTTTGTTTACATTTGTTAAGTGGATAGTGTCTGACTGGGCCAGTAGCCCGTTTTCAGAGGAGAGCTGGGAAGAAAAGCTGCAGTGCAGTAAAAATAAATAAGAATCCAAGTAGTTATAATCATAAATAGGAAAAAGCATTCAACAGAGTTACATAAGAATAGTAACAGTCACTGGTGTATAGAGTGGTCAAAAAAACATAAAGAACAATCAATAACCACTCCAGAAGTAGCCAAAAACTGGACTCAGAGATATGGTTTAAGTATTTAATTCCACAACCAGGTAAAATTATCAAAAAAATAAAAGATATATCCAAAAGGTAACACAGTCAAGCACTTTCATCATCCAAGACTTCATCAGAACTGTGCAAATCTGCTAAAACACATATTTATATAGAAAACAGTCCCCAGTTAACCCCAGTGATTAGTTGTTAACCTCTTACCCCATACGTTTAGTATTCTCATTATCTACACAATACAAACTGGTTAAAAACATATAAATCAGTTAAAAACAGTACGTTAACAGCTATAAATACTTATCATAACAGAACATGACAAGGTAATTAAATATCATATTTATAATTTACTTGCCCTAAGCTTCAATTCTGGTTTAATATAAATGTTATCATTTATACCTGGGGCTACAGTGGCATTCAACTGTAGTTGCCATCTCATTTCAGCCTGTCCAATCTGTTAGTCCAATCACCCCCTCTAACATCTCTACCAACCACTTCCAAAATACCAAATAAAAAACTGTGGTCAGGGTTTACATTAATATGCCTGTATAGTGCATTATTTTCATCACATTTCTTTGTACTATATAGATGCTCATAAATTCTTCTCTGAAACCTCCTTTCTCTTTTGCCTACATAAAAATCATGACAACCCTGACAGACAGCAATGTAAACCACTCCACTAGTAACACAGGAACTTGTAGCCAACCTCACCACTAACCCATTAGAACCTATTAATTAAGTAAGGGTTGTGATAATAAATTTACAATAATCACAAGCGCCACATTTCATAGTTCCCTTGGTTATTTTAGTTTTGTTCTCTATGGGATGTTCCAATAGTGTTTTCAAATTTCTATTTGTCCTATAGGAGAAGGTTGGTTCATCTCCTATAATTGCCAAATGTTCTTCATTACCTTTAAACAGCATCCAGTTTTTCTTTAAAATTTCTCTTACTTGGTCATAAGTTCCCTCATAAGTTAATACCATGGAATGTGAATAGTCCTTACATTGTGGATGGGGAAATTCTATCTCTTTGTTCTGAGTGACCCCAAGTAATGATTTGTATCTTTTACCCCATTCACCTATCACTTGGTCACAAATAGAACAAACTCCAACAGGTAACCCCTTGCTACAAATAAATTAACCAAAGTACCCATCTCTACCTTTACTATTTCAAGATCAGAGCACATTCTGGCTATATGAACCATCTGACCTTTCACAATATTTCTTTCACATATTGAGGATGACTACTCCAAAACTCCAAATAGTCGTTAGAAAAAGTGGGTTTTCAGTAAACACAAGACTGAAAAAATGTTTTACTTGTATCTTTCCAAAGACACACATCCAAATAGTTAATCTTTAAATTATCACTATTACCAGTAAACTTAAAATAGTTACATATACCATTCAAGAAATTAAGAAACTCTATATGCTTGTCCCCTACCTTCCAGAGAACAAACATATCATCCAGAAACCTAAGACACACAGTCCAGAAATCCTTAACTGGACTGTTAATAACATGCTCACTTTCCCAATGGTATATAACTAAATTCACAAACAATGGGGTACAACTAGTGCCCATTGCTACCCCGCTGGTCTGATGAAAAAACTCTCCCCCAAAACTAAAAAAAATATTTTCAAGAATGATTTCCATTAACAACATAATAAAATTGACCAAGGTGTTCCCCAAATTAGTTTTTTCCACTAACACTTCATGAAAAAACTCCAACTCTATATCATGAGGTATGGAGGTGAATAGGTCAACAACATCAATAGTTGAAAAACTAGCACCCTCACTATAATGTTCTTCCTGGATCTGACTCCAAAATCCCCAAGAATCTAATAACGTGTGACCAATAGGGGCTAAAGAGTTTCTCACCACCCGGTCAACAAAAACACCTAATGGGTATGTGATACTATTCTGACAAGTAATAATGAGCTGGTAGGGAGGATCATAAATATTTTTATGCATTTTTGGAATACCAAAACATACAGGAATGGTTGGATGGTCATTGTTCAAAAATTGGTATGTCTCCTCATTTATTACCCCCCTGAAGTAGTGAGTCCTCGAATACTAATTTGATTTTCTTGTAAGAAATATTTCTAGAAACACATCCATACTTATTTTCATCTTGTAACATACCAAAAAATGTTGTTATTATAGTCTTTAATACTGACTATAGCCACCCTGCCTCCCTTGTCTGGCTTCATAAACCTCAGACTAGGATTACTTCTTAATTCTTTTAATAAATCATTTTCCTTCTTCGTCAAGTTAAACTGCCTAGGTCTATGGTGGTTCAATAATTCATATATCTCATGGGAACATATCTTGTCAAAAGTACCAATAAGGGGGTGTAAAGGGGGGTTAAAACAGCTTTTCTTTCTTAAACAGTCCCTTCTATCTACTAAAGAATTGTCCCTAAACATATATTTCAAATTAAATTTTCTAGTATAGAGTTTTAACTCTGTTAAAGTAGTACTAACATCTTCCTTTCTAGAAGGTACAAATTTTATTCCTTTCGTCAGTTCGCAGTTATGCCTGTTGTCAATACTACATTAAGCACTCTGCTCTTGCCTGGGTTAGCACAGTCAACAGTAGTACTGCCATGATACAATACATGCCACTGTGACAGCACATACCCTGGGCTACTACACCTGTATATCACACATTCACATGGATAACAGTGCTGTACAGGCCTCATATATGTCTGTGTCCCACAGATGACACTCACACCCCTTAGTATTGTAATGACAGCACATAGGTGCATGTATTGTAGATGGCATTACATACTCTTATTACAGGTTATCAGACTGGGTTGTGCAACAAAATGACCATCCTTTGAACCCAGGACCCTTTACACTGAATTCACAGCACTTAACCACTATGCTATGACCACTGTGGAGACAGCTGTTGCTTTGCCAATATAGCTGTCAATACACATATTGAGTAGTATTGAACAATTGCCTTTATTTCCTAAATTGTGTAGTCCTTGTTATTAATATGACTGTTGCATCACATATGTTGTTTTATCATAAAGTACACATAGCAGATACATACGGTGAGATACATGTGGGAGGATATACACAACCGTGATGTTTACTCATGACAGGAATATGGTTGTACACATATCATAGGTGTATATATGTCTACATGTACATACACATGTATACTCATACATATGTCTGTATACACATCTGTATAGTGCTACATATATATGGCCATGTGCACATCTCTTCATATGTACATATGTATACATATATATACATATATGTATATATACATATGTGTATATATAGGTATACGTATATGTACATATAGATATGTGTATATAGCTATATATGTATGCACATTCTATGTGTACAGATATGCCTAGTTATGTTGGTCTATATATATATATATATATATATATATATATATACAAAAACTATATGTGCATACATATTTATTCTGATATACCTACTACTGTCAATATATCTGTAGATATCCATACATACATGTGCATTTGTATCACTATCTGTATATGTGTAGACATATATTGCTCTGTATATGTATATATCTAGGTGTGTATATGTATATCTATGTACATATACATACCCATCTATATGTGTCGATATGTATATGTGTAATTATATATATATATATATATATATATATATATATATATATATATATATATATATATCTATGGATCTACTTTACATAACCGACACTGCAAAACACCGACAACACAAACATCGACACCACATAATCGACAAACCATAAACACGAAACCTCACATGCCCGACAAGCAAATAACCGACGGTCCACAAACACGAAACCTCATACGCTGCACACACCACAATAACAACAATCAACTAACAAAACACATCCCCTGTCCAAAAACCACACACACAACACAAGCACACCAAAATCCTCACAAACCCACACTAAACCTCACATACACAACTATCTACAACCCTAACCCAAACCCTTACCCTAAGGTCCGTCACTATCGCACACTCAGCTAACTCGCGCCCTAACCCTAACTCACTTAACCCGCCCCTAACCCAAAAATACTACTACAAGACACTTACCTAACACGGGCCCTAACCCTAACTCACTTAACCTGCCCCTAACCCAAACACTATCACTACCGCACATTAACCTAACCCGCGCCCTAACCCTAACTCACTTAACCCGCCCCTAACCCAAAAAATACTACTACCGCACACTTACCTAACACGGGCCCTAACCCTAACTCACTTAACCCGCCCCTGACCCAAACACTATCACTACCGCACATTTACCTAACCCGCGCACTGACCCTAAATCACTAAACCCACCCCTATCCCCACAGACCGTCAATATCCACACTTACCTTACTCGCACCCTAATGTCCGTCACCACCACATACTTACACAGCCTTTTTCCAAGTCACTATCCTCGGCCTCGGTGTTTTGATCCGTAGCGTCGGTCTTCCGGATTGTCGATCTTCTGGCGCTCGCAAATTCGTTGTCGGTGAAAGCAGCTGTCGGTTATGTAAAGTAGAACCATGTATATATATATATATATATATATATATATATATATATATATATATATATGGATAATTATATGTGCATATATTGTCACCATATGTCCTGGACATGAAGTGTAGCCCTACCCCCAGCCCCTATAGTCCCAACTTCGTAGTGCAAGGGGATGTCAGGTATGTATAGCAGGTATATTACTAGACTATTGCTACTGTAATTGGGATTGTCTTCACAGACGTGTTTGTGGGAAATCACATCTGCTTTCCACATGTGTGCCATTGGCTCCTGACAGGCATCCTAAGGACATCATAGTAAAGTACCGCTGCTATCATGTAATGCCCCTGTGGACTGCAGCAGAGATATTGGCCAATATATGTGGACATTCTAACACACTCTGTACAGTCCAGAGATATACACAGAACCCCTTAGTGCAAAACATGTGTACCATGCCTGACAATATGGATGTTAACAGCCATGTAGATGGATATAACACATAAAGACTGGTATACATATGCCACCATAGGTTATGCATTCACACACCCCTGTCTGGCCTGACACATAATAAACACTGGTACAGGGGTGCCATGGCTACATACTACCCACTAGATATTGAGGGTCTATATTAGATCACCGAATGCTTAAAAAAGTGAATGGTGATTAATCGACCCTATGTAAGCGAAAGATTACAATTTCGAACTGTCAGAACAGCGTTTTTTTTTCCTAGGGAAAAAAATTGCTGTTCCAACAAAAAAATAAATAAATAAATAAAACACTTTAAACATTACATTAAGTGGGAAGCTTCACCCCCACACACCCCTACTTAAATATACTAAATCCGAGACCGCACTACAGTGCTGAAAACGGCAAAGTAACGAAGTGACCAAGCAAATTCTTTCCCAGGGAAAGAATTTGCTTAAAAGCCACTTCGATATTTTGCTGTTTCAGTCTTTTGAGTTTGACCAAGACGCATTTGAAAGAATGCATCTTCGATCTTCTAATAGGGAACCGATATTGACATACATCTGTACAGCATCCCACTGCTTTGTCTGACATACATGACTGTTAAGGGAGGCCCAGCAGCAGTACATCTGGTAAGTATCAGCACATGACATCTCACTGGGTAAGTACACTAAGCTGCTAGGCATGTAACAATGCACTGTGCAGACTACAGGCAGACTGGCTCAACACTGGCCTACATCTCCTATGGGGGAACTCACATGTACCTGCATATATAGCAGGCTCTACAGGCATATCACAGCACAGGGTAGGATACACCTGTGTGAAAGTGCATAACCACAACCAATGTGAACACAGCCTCAGCCACATATGGTAAGCTAGCATAATATTACAGTATATGGACTATATGTTCAACACCATCCTCATATGTGCCACACACAGACTAACCCTACATATACTAGGCTGCTACACAGTTTGGTCTGCTGGCTGTCTGTGGTATGGGACATGTGTGTGTATGGCCCTACAAACATGTAAGCCAGTATGGTAACATACAGTGGAGCAGCTTGTAACATCAGATAGGACGGGACCTAGAACAATGTCACTACCACAGTCTGTACACAGGCTAAAGTACATATTAACAATACACACACTGTTGACATTCACCATAGGTACACATACCTCAGTACTGTACAAACAACCACAGAATGTCCAGGTTATGTGATCAAATATAACCCCTGCTGTACATAACATGTGTAGCAGTCTGATATCTCACTGACTTGTTATCAGATATGATGACACGAATGATGGTGTACAGCACATATGCACCTCTTAATGCACAACATATGTACAAAGGTTGACAGAATTGTGGCTAGAAGCACATACACAGGGCCAATATTGACATGCTGCTGTGATAACCTCATACATTTACTGTTGTAGCAGGGTTTGTTGCAACATATGTCCTATGAGGGATATGAAGTCAGTAACTGTCACAGCTTTCACCATCTACCAACATTACTCCAAATACTCCATAGTACCACCATTGCCCTCCTATCCTTCACAGACTGCATTAACAAAAACCAGAACAACAATACTCTTTCCTCTGCAGTCTTTATTATTTATCCAAAGCTTTTGATGTGGTCAATCACCAGCTCCTCATAAAATATACTGAAATCCTTTTCACTTGATCCTCTAGTGATAAATTTGTTCAAATCTTACTTAGACAATAGACAGCAAGCTGTGCTACGGGACAATAAACTATCTAATCTCCTTCCCATTTCTTTTGGTGTTCCTCAGGGCTCTATATTAGGCCCACTCCTATTTTTCATCTTTATCAATGTCCTTCACTCTTCAATTCCTCAAACCACCTGCATTCAATATGCAGACGACTTTACAATAATCTGTTCAGCCACTACTCCAACTGAACTACAACCCTTTACCCAAAATGCATTCAATACTGTCGAACAATGGTTTTTAAACCACTGCCTCCTCCTAAACCCCCAAAAAACTAAACTTTTACTGTTCACACCAACCCGAAAGTCCACCCTAATAAATTTTTCTCTCACATCTAATAATGGCACTTTCATATCTCCTGAACCTACCACCAAACTTCTAGGTATAACAATAGACAGCAACCTTAACTTTGATATCCATATAAACAGCACAGTTAAAACAATCAACAAAAAATTAGGATCCCTCTATAAAATCAAACCCTTTCTTACTCCAGTGGCCAGGACCACTATAGCCAGAACTCACTTAATCTCTACTTTACTCTATGCTTCTCCTATCTATACTAGCCTTTCTAAGAACAACCTAAATAAACTGGCAGTCTCCTACAATAATATTGCCAGATTTGCAACTGCCTCTCTTTTTAGAACACATCACTGTCTTAATCTAAAGCAACTGGGATGGCTTGAACTTCCAAACCAAATTATTTTTCACCAGCTTACTATAGCCCATAAAACCCTGTACCAACCCACCAACACTCACTAGCATTATTACCCCTTACAACAATCTTAAGAATCCACGCTCCTCAAACAAAATACTTATCAATACTTGCAAAACCAACAACTTGGCAGGAAACTCCCTCTTCTCTAATGCTGCTGGAAAGCACTGGAATTTTTTACCCACTGAACTCGTATCTCTGGCTTCATTAACTCTTTTTAAACAGAACTGCTGCAAAGGAAAGGTACACAGTCGTAGTGAAGGTGTGCCGAAGACTGATAAAATATCCACAGTAGGTATAATATACGGAACGGACCTCAAATAATAGTCCAAGGTCAATAAACGCTCCAAAATCATAGTTTAATCATCAAATTAAAAAACAGACAATACATAACTGGCGTTGACCTAGGTTTCGTCCGTCTCCATGGACTTCATCAGAATACAAAAAACAACGCATCCAAGCCGCTTAAATGAATAATACCAGAGCCAATTAACAATTATTCAATAAATCAATAAGCAATTGAAAAATGTGTGTCATTAAAATAAAAACAATTGTGATTTATGGAAAAACAATAATTATTCATTTAATAATGAAAAAACTTCAGTTGAACCCAGCAACATCAGGGTGACTCATAATATGAAGGATATGCTCAAGGCATTTGAGATGAAACTTTTTAAATTGAAATGCACACAAATGGAAAATGGGTACCTACGTAGGAACATTGAGTTGGGACTAGTTCCTAAAGGTCTTAGACTATGGAGGTACCCTAACGGTTGTGAAAACAATGCCGACATGCTTAAAGACTTACACGATTTATTCAATAAAACTGGTCTTGCCCTTATGGATATAATGATTAATTATAATACTAAAAAAATTGAAACATTATTGGTCGAATTAGAGGCCCTGAATTCCAACATCAGTAAGGACTTGCTATTTGAGCAATACTACACTAATTACATAAACATCATTAAAGACGTGGATCATAGTTGTGACGTAATATACCAGAAGAAAAATAAAAAAATACATAGAGACATTAAAATTTATGAGATGGGACACGTGTACCCTAAATCTAAAGTTATTACTCGTAACCATGGCAATGAGAAGAGACATAACGTAATAGGTAACCGCGATGAACTTGATGAGATCACTTCCTTTCCAGAACATGAGGAATTTAGGCAACATGATTACGTGAGCTCCAATGATGAAGAGGGGCTTAGGAGATCTAAAAGGATCAGGGATCAAAATCTATTTGGTGAAGAAAATGACTTTGAGCATATGGGTGCACGCCCGAGGAGGGACTTTGAAAATAAGAAACTAAATCAAAAAAATGGCTGGAGGACGCACAAGTAGCCGATGGCGTCCTGTTCCACGAGGTTTTGGGCAACAGTTATGTTACTGAAATACCAGGTAACACTCCAACTTGTTTAAGTATGAATGTCATACTTCACCATGACTTAAGTAGCAAATTTTCATCTTTTGTTTGTCCTGTTGGTGTTAATATTAACCTTAAGGATGTCAACAAAGTAGCATCAGGTAGTTCAGGGGTTTCCACTGATATCAACAGTATGAATTTCATCGATCCATACCTTTTATGTACGGACGACATCAGTTCTACGTTAGTAGTGGAAACCATGGATGGGTGCTTAAACAATTCTCATATTCATAACGACAATAATTTGGATAATGATTCATTATACGATGTAACTCTTCATAGTTACGATGGCCAAGACCATCAGTACTTGTGGGAATAGCGACATGAATTTAAATAATGACATTGTTCAGGTGTCTAAGGGGAATTATTGTACCCCGGATAGTTTCATTATGGAAAATGCATTTAATGATGACAGTCCTTCAAAAAATAATTGTGAATGTTATTTATTTAGTAAACCGACCATTGTAACCAATGACAAAGGGGATTTCAAGTTATACAATTATACTCATACTCCTTTTAACAGTGACGGTGTTAATTTATTTTCAAAGGGTTTCAGTTTTGTACCCTGTAGAAAAGGGAACTTGGTAAATACTATACTTGATTTGAAACTTTTTACGCGTAAATTGAATTTAAAAATACTTTTTCAGAACAACCCAAGTGACATTAACATTAACTTAGATCAGGGGAGATTATCTAAACCCAGTATATATAACCCACCGATGAATGATAAAGTGGCTATATTTGAAAAAATTACAGAGATTGACATTAGGGACTTTTTTAGTAATTATAATACAACTATGCATAATAATATGACCAATAAGGAAAAACTAATATTTAAAAATATAATGTCTATTAAAGACATTAGGATAATGAAACCCGATAAGGGTAGTGGAGTGGTCGTAGTGGACAATCATGATTATATTTCTTATATGAATGTTATGTTACTAGGAGATGCTTATGAAGAAGTTAGTAGAAATTAAATCAACATTGCGTATAAAAAAATTGATTTGATACTTAGCGATATGTTATACCAAGGTGAACTAGACGAACTTGATTGGAAATATTTATGCAATGATTATCCTGTCATTAGTGGGATTTTTGGAATCCCTAAAATACATAAAGGGTTGGACAATTTACAATTTAGACCCATTGTAGATGGTAAATGGAGTAAAACCCATTTTATTAGTCAATTTTTGGATTACCATCTTAAAATGGGGATAGGAACCTTCACTTACATTCTCAAGGATTCTTGGGACTTTTTGGATAAAATTAGTACATTAGAGTTTAATGAAGGAGATACTTTTATAACTATGGATGTATGTAATCTTTTTACAGTAATACCACACGAAATGGGCCTTATATGGTTGGAAGAGCAACTATTCCATACCAATTTATATGACCAAAACAAAATTAATGTGTTGACAAAACTTATGGAAATTGTGTTGAAAAACAATTATTTGTATTTTGAAGGTGCTTACTATCGACAAGTGAGTGGGGTGGCGATGGGGGCAGCTTGTGCCCCCATGTTTGCCAATTTTATAATGAGCTATTGGGAGTTACAATATTTGTTCAATACACAGTTCTATTTACATATTAAATTCTACGTGCGATTTTTAGATGATTTATTTATTATATGGGATGGTGAACAATCTGAGTTGAATGCCTTTTTGGAATATATAAATAACAGTATATGGTTCTTAAAATTTACACATGAAATGAGTAAAGAAAGTATTACTTATTTGGATATCAAGTTAACATACGACAAAGTTAATAATGTATTAAAATCTAACATTTACAGAAAATCCACCTTTTCTAATTCTTATTTACATTTCGAAAGCTGGTACCCCGACCATCAGAAAAAGGCAGATGTAAAGGGATAGATGGTCAGGGCTGCCAGAATGGTTAGTAATGAGGTGGATTTTCTAAATGAAATACAATTTATTATGTCTTTATTTGTTAACAGAGGTTATCCTGAGGAATTATGTACTAGTATACTAGAAGAAGTGAAAACTAAAAGACAAAGGGGATTTTATAAAGCAATTTTGAATGGTAATAATAGTGTTAGTATGGGTGGATGTAACAACAAAATTAATAGATATTACAACTCAAACACAATCCCCTTTTATATTACCACATTTAATGATATATCTCATGTTATCAAAACCATTATTAATAAGAACTGGAATTTGATAAGTATGGATAACACCTTGGGAACCTTTTTTCAAGGGAATATCTCATATATTTTTAGAAAAGATATGTCATTTAAAGAATCATTTGAGAATTTAACAACAAATGGAATTGGAAAATCAAATAAACGGATTGGGAATTATAAATGTGGTATGTGTTCCACATGTGTACATATTTTTAACACAGGTACAAGTGTAAAGGTTAACAAACATAGAATTAACATTCATGAACATTTTAATTGTTTTACCACAAATGTTATATACATCGCAGTATGTCAACATTACGATGCATTTTATGTTGGTAAAACTAGTAGGCATTTGAGGGACAGAATAAGGGAACATTTGTCAGACATTAAAAATGTTAAGCTTACCAATGCTTTAGCCAGACACATAGTACAACAAAAAAATCATCAATTCAAGTTTTTTGGTGCATCCCATATAAAGAATGATCCACAGGGTAAAATTAATAAATTCAACCTGGACACATCAGAATTAAGGATGCAGATTTTATTAAATGCTCATAACCACCCGGGGTTGAATGAATATGTTAGTATAAAACCTATATTGAGACTCAACAATCTCAAAGGGAAGTAATAATATAATAATTATATATATTTTTTCATGTAACCTGTGGTGGTTAGAGTTCGTTATGTATCTGCAAAGTGGATTTAATTGCATATTTTTGAATTTTGCATTCTTGTACATATGTAAATTGTACATCATTTATTAATATAGTAAATTTCTTTTACACATATCTTTATTAATTATTAAGTATTTTTTAATATTTTTATTTTTTATACATGCCATATTTACCAATAACATTTAATAAATTTTATATGCATTTAGTAGTATATAAAAGCTAATATTTATTCATTAGAATTTTAAGATTTAAAATATTGTATTATTATTATATTTTTCATATTCCCGGTGAGTTTACATTCATTAATAGTTTTTTATTCAGGGATATATTATACAACCACATGTGAATGTGTGTGTACACTTTTATTATTTTCTTATTTATTTATTTTTTCATGAATGGATTTTCTAGTATGTTTATAATGTATATTTCTAGTGAGGGACATTAGATTTTTAGTTTTTATTTTAATGACACACATTTTTCAATTGCTTATTGATTTATTGAATAATTGTTAATTGGCTCTGGTATTATTCATTTAAGCGGCTTGGATGCATTGTTTTTTGTATTCTGATGAAGTCCGTGGAGACGGACGAAACCTAGGTCAATGCCAGTTATGTATTGTCTGTTTTTTAATTTGATGATTAAACTACGATTTTGGAGCGTTTATTGACCTTGGACTATTATTTGAGGTCCGTTCCGTATATTATACCTACTGTGGATATTTTATCAGTCTTCGGCACACCTTCACTACGACTGTGTACCTTTCCTTTGCAGCAGTTTGGTTTTCCTTGGTTCCGTGTTTTTTTTTAAACAAAAGCTAAAACATTTCCTCCATACCCACTGGTTATGCCCCTATACTAACCCTGATTAACTTTCCTCCCTCACACTAATGCAGTCTCCTCACCTGTACAGACTTACCCTTAAGAAACCAAATACTATGTCATGACAACTAAAATATATGTATATATGTAAATAGTAACATCTTTTTGTATATTTACCAGGTACTATTTAAGTTATGCTTACTGTGAGTTCTGTACTTTATATTACCAACAGATGTTAAGTTTGACTGTTACAACCTTTTATATTGTTTTATTATATCTGTCTTGGAGCTTATCTCTCCTTCTTTTTTGTATGTATCTTGGAGCTTTTCTCCCCGGGCCTCTACTGAAAATGGACATATACCAATTAGACTAGCCCGGTAAACAAATGTTAAATAAATAAATCTACAGACTGCAATCCTCACATTACCTTCTGCAGTTCACAGATAGATGCTCTGTCGGCAACACATGAAACCAAAGGCACAACACACTGCCTAGTCTGCAGATGACCCTATAGATGGAGATTCCTCATAAACATAGAACTGACATGGCAGGTATTAAAACATGTAGGACAGCCATATCCACACACACTGTTAAACCAACATTACTCCAAATGCAGTATAGCAGCACTTACAGTCTGTAGTCAGGTCAGGCACATCCCCCTCCTGTGTGTTGCCCTGTTTCCACAGTGTATGTTCTTAGAGGCAAATCCCCACTCCATCTGAGATGCTGTTTGCCAAACAACAGATCTAGTTCCTACTCACAGTGAATGAAAAGGGCCAACACCAACATGATGTTCCTAGATACTGGAGTGTGTTACCATGCAATTGGCTGTTCCACATGCAATCAGCTAAGGGCAGACCTCTCAACCAATTGGGGACAAATTTCAATAGAATCAGAGACAAGTCCAGAAAAATCAGGGACAATCAGGGACACTTTTAAAATATCAGTGCTATTAACCTGAAACATTGACAGAATCAGAGCATATGAATTAATACACATTTTCTGAAGTAAAATAAGTTTATAACTCTTAATTATTGTCATTATTCATTAAGTGTAATTCACCACCTTTCCTCCAAAAGTCACTAGTTTTAGGAGGGATTAAGAGGGACAGAGTTAAAATTTGAGTCATAATCAGGGATGTCCCTGAAAATCAGGGACAGTTGAGAGGTATGGCTAGGGGAGCGCTGCAATTTGTGCAGAGGCCATCAGCTGATCATGAGCATCACTTAAAATACACATACTGATGCCCAAGCAAAGCAGGTGTAGGTCTCTACATCCACATAAGAGGGAGTGGGAGAGGCAGAGAGAGGCAAAGACAAGTCAGGGAGGAGTGGGAGAGTAAAGCTTAAGCATGTTTGTGTCACACACCTACCAGCACAGGGTATCAAACCCCTGACAACTATGTAGTACTATTATATTTCTATGCAGTCATTGGATGCGCCACATAGGTTACATGTTGCAGAGCCCTCAGAACGTATATGTGATGGTGAGTGACATCTGCAACAGGGATATGGTAGCTATATGGTAGGTGTAGTACACATGCCTGTCCGCATGAACAGGTGCCAGCATCAACACAGACACACTTGGCAGGGCCAGGAATACAACCCATCACTAGTGAGATTGCCACAACACATTACTGTGCAGGTATCACATGCACCACAGGGGTCATACAGAGGTGATATGGGCAAAGGGTATGGGAAGGTGTCTGACATCAGACAGCATGCTTCAGTATGCAAGTGGAGGTTGTAGTGAGTGTGGATGTGATCATACGCATCATACAATACACACACAAACACACAGGGTGCCAGTACTGACATGCATGAGTGCATTTCTGCATGGGTGTGTGGTGGTCAACTGTGCCAGATGGCTATACTAGGCTAGGTGATGGGTATAACTTAGCATCAGGCCACATGGAGGTTGTAGTGAGTGTGGATGTGATCATACGCATCATACAATACACACACAAGCACACAGGGTGCCAGTACTGACATATTTGCCCATATCACCTCGGCTGTCTTAAATTGCTCCAGCAAAGTAACAAACTTCTAGGCAGGCTTCTCAGCTGCCTCATTCCCTTTGTTTGGACATTTCACCTACAGGACTTTAAGGAAGTATGTGTAACTGCTACTGAACCCTTTATAACTTATGTTTTGGCCTTGATTAATGTTTTGTAGTACTCTAGCCTGCCAGGATAGCCAGCAGCCTTAGCTCCCCCCCCCGATACATACTAGCTGCACTCATTTTCCATGTATTGCCCCAAGCATACTCTAAGTGGCACAAGACCTTAGACTCCTCAGCTAAATTTTATGTTTCTATCTTAACGATAACCTCCCCCCTTTCACTGTATTCTCTAACTCTTCTAGCCCACTCTAGCTATAACACCTTTCACTGTATTCTCTAACTCTTCTAGCCCACTCTAGCTATAACACCTTATTTTCTAATTTCCCACTCTAGCCTCTCATATCTCACTCCTGCCCAACACCTCCGGTCCTTCTCCCTTCCTTCTTACCCCACTGTAAACCTTCTTTCACTGATTGACTCCAGAACCCCTCTGGACCTCTTGGTTCTACCCGCTCCGTTCGCCCTGCGGGCTCACTCCACTCCCCTACCCTACCCCCAAATCCCACCCACCCCCAGTGCATCTAGCTTTATTCCCTCATAGCCACACCCCCTGACACTCGTATCCAATTATACAATTACTACCAATTCCTACCCCTCCCTATCCCCACCCACATTAACCACTAATTACCTACATCACCTATACCACTTAACCATTAGGATCCTTCCCACCCACTCCAATCCCAACTCTACATTCCACTACCAACTTCATACTCTATACTTAACTACTCCTACAGTAACTTATCTCTCTAGCTTTCTTTTTTATCCTATCTACCACATAACCACTCAACATATTTAACAATCTAACACACTTCTTCTACCCAGATACATCCAGTTAATTTATATACTATCCACTATATTCAGTTCTCCACTACTCTAAGTCCACTGTTGTTCTTAGTCGTCCTCATTATGCTCTCTAAACACACCTTCACCTTCCTCCCACTATTACTACTATTCTCTTTATCCTCTTTATATCATCTCTCCCAATCTACAATTTCTACCCACTCCCAACCCTTTCATATAACTAATCCTCATAACACTTCTTTCTCACCCTCATATTCTCTTATCTCCCCTTATTTATATTCCTCAGAAAACCTACTTCTCTTTCGACACAAACTTATCTCCTATCATGCTAACTTTTCCACCATGACTTTTAGCAAACCCTTCCAATTCACAAAACAACCTAATCTCATTTCCTTGCTAACTACCCACATAAACCATTACATACTACACCTTACAAGCACTCTCATATCTGGAGACATCCATCCAAACCCAGGCCCCACCACTGCTACTACTATAAATAAATCCCTATTATTCACTTCCTTAAACTCTCAAAGTGTAGTAAACAAAGTCCCAAACCTACATGCATGGCTCATACACAATAAACCTGACATCCTCACTATTTCAGAAACCTGGCTAAAACCACACATTAAAGACTCTGAAATAGCTCCTCCTAACTACTCCATCATTCAAAAGACAGACCTCACAAGAAAGGTGGAGGTGTAGCCCTCCTATACACTTCCTCCCTAGTAGTCACGCCGTACAACAAACCTACTCCAGACTTTAACAATGCGAACTTCTCCTCACCATGCTACAAATCAATAATCATAAACACATATGTATAGCTTCCTTTACATTCCCCAGGATAATATCTCCACACTTGAACTGATCCTTTCCTGGCTATCCAGTAACATTAGTAATGAAACCATAATCCTAGGAGATGTTAATATTAACTGGGCCCTTATACAGTCTCCTACAAACCTCACTAACATCAACCTTTACAATTTCTCACAACTGATCACTTTGGTAACCCACCCTGCCAAAAAGCCCTCCAATGGGAGTATATTGGATTGGATTCTAGTCTCCCACCCTCAATACTTCAACAACAGTGGCACTCTTCCCGACCCACTTGGTGACCACTTACCCACCTTTACCCACCGCTTCCCACTATCCTTCAGCAGACTCATAACTACATTACAATCCGTGACCATAAAACTTCAACCCATTAATCTTTTCAAACTCACTACAAGCAATTAATTGGAACTGTCTAAAAACATTATCTCTAGATGATGCAGTCTCATACTTCAACTTAACTCTCTTAAAATTACTTGACTCCCAAGCCCCTGTACGGACTAAAAGAATAAAACTAAATCAGCCCCATGGCTCTCCAAAACTACTCTTGCTATCATGAGACAAAGAGACAAAGTCTGGACGCTACCATAAACATAAGACAGCACCACTCCTTAACTAATATAAAATGCTCCGAAACAAAGCTAAGAAACTCACTACTTCTGATCGTCAAAACTATTTCTCTACACTCCAAAACCAAAATAAAAATAACCCTCAGAAATTCTGGAAAGGGATCTCTACTCTCCTCCACCGCAAACCAGATACTCCTACCCCAGACCCAAATACTCCAGATCATGAATTAGCTACCCAATTTAATTCCTTCTTTATTGACTCTATCTCTAAATTGACCTCCTCATTCTCTAACTCCTCTCTACTATCTAATACCCCCTCATCCACCCCCACTATCTCTACTTCCTCACCCTACTCCCCACCTACTATCTCCCCTACCCCTCTTCTACACAAACTCTATCATCATTTCCTACTCCCAAAATATCCCTCCTGACTGCCCCTCTTCTCACTAAATCCCATACCAACATCAACTATTAAAAACTCCTTCAGAAATTGAAACCATGTACCAATGCTCCAGATAATATCCTCTTACTTTCTCAGTATAGCTGCTGAAACTCTTGCCTATCCCATTAGCATTTTAATTAACCGCTCTCTACTAGAACACACAGTTCCCCAAATCTGGAAACAAGCCTTTATTATACCTCTACATAAAGGTGGTAACAATAATAACATTACTAATTTCCAATAGCCATCCTGTCCCCATCTCTAAACTCTTAGAAAATGTGTCCAACTTCAGCTCCTTCCCCACCTCCTAGACAACCATCTTATAACTCCCACAACACGGTGTCAGACCCAGTCATAGCACCATGACAGCCCTCCTCTCTTTCCTTGAGGTTGTAAATAAAGCCCGTGACTCTGGACAAATTGTTTCCACCTTACTTCTTGACCTGTCCAAAGCCTTGATACCATCTCACACAGCCTGCTCTTAAACAAACTTTCTAATCTTCACCTATCTTCCTCCTCTTTAAACTGGTTTTCTAGCTACCTATCTAATAGAAGTCAAGCTGTAAAGTGGAAAAAGCTACCTCTTCTTTCCTTAGTACCCTACAGGAGTTCCCAAGGCTCCATACTGGGTCCTCTTCTCTTCAATATCTTTATAAATGACTTCCACAAATCAATCCCTTTCTCTAGCATCATCCAATATGCAGATGACTCTACTATTATCTGTTCCGCCTCTTCTATCTCTACACTACAAAACTTACTCAAGATGCTTTCTTCCACAGAACAATGGGTGCTTTGTAATCATCTAGCTCTCAATGCTGCCAAGACCAAACTCATGTTATTTACCCCTTCTAAAGTCATCCCTCCTGACATTGGTACTTTCTCAATTACTACACAACACAACTCACCTCTTGAACTTGTGTCAGAAACCAAACTACTTGGGGTCCAAATCGATAACCTACTCAAATTTAACTCCCACCTGCAAATTAACATCAAAAACACACCAAAACTTGGCATGCTTTACAGACAGAATGCCTACCTCACATCTGCCACTAAAATCACTCTCTCTACCTCCTTCCTAATCCCATCCCTGCTATATGGTGCCCCACTACTAACTAATCTTCAGTCCTTGTTAAAGAAACAACTTACTTCCTGCTATAACAAAATTGCAAAATTGCCACCAGCCAAAAAGTCCTCCACCCACCACTGTCTCTCCCTCCATAACCTAAAATGGCTAGAACTTCCCAATCAACTAACTTACACTCAACTAACTCTAGCCCACAAGCTCATTCTCAACCCTTCCCTCTGTCCCTCTCTTTCCTCTGCCTTTACTATGCACCAACCTAACAGAGTTCTAAGGTCAAATAATCAAAATCTACTCAAAGTACACAAACCAACTCATCCCCCTGGCAAAAACCTTCTTTCCTTCAGCCTCGCTCGCCTGTGGAACTCCCTACCACCATTCATCCGCACCACCTCTAACCACTCTGCCTTCAAAAAGTCTCTCCACCTTCATCTTGCCTCATGGGGGGAATGCTCTTGTTCCCACACCACATAACTAGCTCTACTCGACACCTGTAGCCATGAAATTTGTTCTCTAATCAGTTTTAATGTTTTACATTTATTCATTACTCGAAGGCTTCTTCTTATTGTATTAACTGTTATGATTGCTTTCCTGAATGTGACTAGTTCTACTTTTTAGTATATAGAACTATTAATAATTCTCTGTACAAAAATTGTTACTGTCAAATGTTGAAAATACATTCTGTTGGAGCTTTTCTCCCCAGGACTCCATTGAAAACGGGTTCTTTAAGGCCCAATGGACTATCCTGGTAAACCAACGACAATAAATAAATAAAATAAAAATGACAATGGTCAACATTGTGGCTCAGGGCTGTAGTTTCTGCATTTGCCCACACAGGTGGATATTGTATCCCCCATCCAGTCACCTGAGTGACTATTGTGTGTGGCCAATGCTGTGCATCGCTTGCCATGTATGTGTTCCTCAGTCCATGACATGGATGGTGTCTGGGATGTGCACACCTCCCAAATGCATGTACAGTGACATGTGGAACTGTACCTGGGGTGTCTGGCCCATGTTGTGTACACAGAGTATCATCAGATGTACCAGGCTTGACCATTTGTGGTGTGAAATGGTAATGGACAGCAGTTTACCCTGCACCTACATTGATAGCATGCTAATGGCATTCCCTGGTGTCAGTGGCATCTATCCATACAGGGCATGTTTTCAGGTATAGTATGTCCTTTGTGGGTCACATGTGATGGCACCACAGGTGTTGCAGGTGTCCAATGTGGAACATGGGGAAGGTGCACTGTCTGCATGTACATGCCTATTGGACAGATGGACAAGGTGCCATGTCCTCTGTAGCCCACTGCAATCACTTCATGTTATTATCAGTGGTCAATATGCAGTGTACTAACCACATACTGGCTGTTGCCTAGGCATGTGTGTGTGTGTGTATGAGACATGGGTTGACAGCGTGCTCTGGGTAATACTGGGGTTGCTAACTGTGATTGCCTGGCCTTGATGTCATGTATGGGTATGGATTTGCACCCCAGCCTCTCGGCTATTTAACATCTGTTATCCCTGTACGGTGGACATTGTGATATATACAAGGGCCACCATATAAGAAATTTGCAAAACCCGCTCCACATTGGGCCCAAGTATCACACACTCACACCTACCTACACACAGGATACGAGTTACAAACGCACACACACACACACACACACACACACACACACACACACACACACACACACACACACACCACGGAGATTACTGGAGTACTCCTTTCCCAAAGGTGTATATCACATTGGATGACATCATTAGGATTGGCAAAGTAGGACATTCGAATTGTAGTGAGTGTGGCTAGGCTCAAATGCATTGCTCCCTTCACAGACAGTGACACACACACAAAACATCCACAATCGGCATGTGTGGGTATAAATCCCCTAACAGGGGGTCTATAGCACACTACAGCATGGAGCTGTTATAGGACGCACCACAGGGATTACTGAAGACCTCCTTCCCCAAAGGTGTATTTCACTATGAATGACAACAGCAGGATTGCCAAAGTAGGGCATTTGAAATGTACTGAGTGTGACTAGCCTAAAATGCATTGCTCCCTACACAGACATTGAAACACACACAAAATGTCCAGCACCACCATGGGTGGGAATAGAACCCTACTGGGTGTCTATATCACACTACAGGAGTACACAGTTGCAGGTCGTGCTATGGAGATCATTGGGCTACAGCCTTCTCAGAGGTGTATTTCTAGGTGGATGACATCAGCAGCCTTGCCAAAGTTGAGCATTTGAATTGTAGGGAGTGGAACTACCCTAAAAAGCATTGCTTTCTACACAGACACACTTGTCAAGTCTGGGATTAGAATAGCTATCTAACTAATTTATCACACTACAGCAGTACGTAGTTACAGGATGCGCCATGGAGATTAGGGGGCTACAATCTTCCCAGAGGTGTATTTCTAGCTGGACGACATCAGCAGCCTTGTCAAAGTGGTGCATTTGAATTGTAGGGACTGTGACTACCCTAAAAAGCATTGTTCTCTGCACAGACACACGTGCTAAATCAGGGATTAGAACAGCTACCTAACTCATTTATCACACTACAGCAGTACACAGTTACAGGACGCACTACGGAGATTACTGGGCTACAACCTTCCCAGAGGTGTATTTCTAGGTGGATGACATCAGCAGCCTTGCCAAAGTGGAGCATTTGAATTGTAGGGAGTGTGACTACCCTAAAAAGCATTGCTCTCTACACAGAGTCAGAGAGACACACACACACTTACCAAGTCTAGGATGAGAACAGTTACCTAACTCATTTATCACACTACACCAGTACGCAGTTACAGGATGCGTTATGGAGATTACTGGACTACAACCTTCCCAGAGGTGTATTTCTAGGTGAATGAATTCAGCAGCCTTGCCAAAGTGGAGCATTTGAATTGTAGGGAGTGTGACTGCCCTAAAAAGCCTTGCACTCTACACAAACAAACACACACACACACACTTGCCAAGTCTGGGATAAAAACAGCTACCTAACTAATTTATCACACTACAGCACTATGCAGTTACAAGATGTGCTACAGAATTTAGTGGTCTACAGCTTTCCCAGAGGTGTATTTCTAGGTGGATGACATCAGCATCCTTGCCAAAGTTGAGCATTTTACTTTTAGTGAGTGTGACTACCCTAAAATGCATCGCTGTCTACACAGACAGACAGACACACAGTTGCCATGTCTGGGATTTGAACTCCTATCTAACCATTTTAATCACATTCCAGCAGTACAAAGTTATGGGACGTGCCATGGAGATTACTGGGCTACAACTCTCACAAAGGTGTATTTCACAGTGGATGACCAAAGCAGGCTTGTCATAGTAAGGCTATGGGGACAGCAGTATGTGTGCATGGGCCATAACCCATTAATCTATAGGTTGACACGCCACATGTGGGCACACACAGGGCCATATTTCACAGGTACGTGTATACAGCTGCTAGATGACTACTTCCTTCTGCAGTCATGTTGCACAGCTGGCACATGCACCACATAGTCTGTAATGCTGACAGATACTGGTGGCTAGTATCTGCAGTGAGTGACCTCTGAACCTCATGTGGTTGGGGCCCTTTGGCTCTGTACTGGGTGGGACAGGCCTGGATGACCCCTTGTCACAGTCACCCTCTTCCACACATCTATGTACATCTACCTTTGGCTTATTATAGTGTGTTGTCCTTACATATATGTCTGTATTCCTATCCACTGTGTGTGCAAAGCATGAGTGGTGCATACTGATGAGTGTCTGCACTAACAACTGTGACTGCCAGATATGCCTTGCCCACTGGTGTTTGCAGACATGGCCTTCATGTGTTTAAGTGTGTGAGCATGCCCAATATGCCCATCTGTATTTAATGTATGGATCAAGTCCAGGTAGTTTGTACTGCAGTGCTGACCCTTGTGTTGTACACCGACAGGTGGCATGCTGTTGCTGCAGGGTATCCATCAAGCATTTGGCACTGACTGTTCCTACATTTCTGCAAAGGATGGGGGAGCTCAGCCGACTATTTCTACATTTCTACACAGGATGGGGGGGGGGGCACACCAGACTCTTATTACATTACTACATAGGGGGATCACACCTGTCTATTTCTATATTTTTACACAGGGTTGGGGGGGGCACACCTGACTGTTATTACATTCCTACATAGGGTGGGGGGGGTCAGCTGACTATTTGTACGTTTCTACACAGAATGGGGGTACACCTGACTGTTATTACATTACTACATAGGATGGGGAGAGGCACACCTGTCTATTTCTTCATTTCTACACAGGGTTGGGGGGCACACCTGACTGTTATTACATTACTACGTAGGGTGGGGGAGGCTCACCTGACTATTTCTACATTTCGACACAGGATGTTGGGGGGCACACCTGACTGTTATTACATTACTACATGGGGGCCACACCTGTCTATTTCTACAGTTCTACCCAGAGTTGAGGGGGCACACTTGACTGTTATTACATTACTACGTAGGATGGGGGGGCACACCTGACACTTGTACACATTTGCTATGACTGTACTGGTATGTCAGGTACTCCATTTCATTCTGTATTCTTACCTATCATGCTGACTAGATGCACACTAGTGTACTACAGATTGTAGCTTTGGTTGCCCTACATATTATTGTCTGACTTCCTACCCTTCAGAACTAACATCCCACTACCTGCCCTGCTGTAGTCTGTCTGTGTAGGCCTGAGGGGAGGTTAGCCATAGCCATCATTCAGGGGCCATAGCACAGGTTCTGTTTGGGTTTATCAACACCTGTCCTGCTGGCTGAGACTGTTGGGTATGTGAACTGCCCTGACTGGCATGTGTGGGTCATATGGACACATGTCGCTCAGCACATTTCCTGCAGTGGGTTTTGTCACCCTGTGTAGTACTGGCTACTATGGTAACTCCAGTATGTGTTACAGATGTCATGGTGCCACTATGGGTGCTACTGTCTGCTGCCATAACATTCAGCCACCCAATTCCCTTGCATGCTCACATCCATACCATAGATACAGGTAACGACACATTCTACTCCATTTGGCAATTGGTAGGTTGATTGACTTACCTTGAGGGTGTGCCAGACTTGCGGATGGTGTTGGAGGGCTGCCTATGTCAGATGCACATAGTACACTCCCTATACATGGTTGAGCATAGGTAGTGTCATGTTTGGCATCCCTTTTACTGTATATGCAAGTCAGAGAGAGGTGTCATTCCCTGGGTCCCTACTGTGTCAGTGTATATGCTATGCGTTGTCACTTTGCCGCAGCCTCGGCATACTGGGCATGCCTCCATCTGCCTACTGGGCCAGGCTCAGGTTGTTCCTCCTCCGAGTCACTCTGTGCCTGTGCAGGCCTTGGCATTGGTGGGGGGCTGTGTGGCCCTTCCCCATGCTGTTCCTGCTGCAGCTGTTTCCGCAGGATCATATTGTGTAGCATGGCACATACCATAACAATTTGGGTACATGTAGCTGGGGAGTACTGCAAGGCTCCACTGGATGTCTCCAGACACCGGAGCTGTGACCTGAGCATCCCAAACACACACTCTATTATAAGTCTGGTCTGTGCATGTGCCTCATTATGGCATTCTTCTTCATGTGTGTGTGTGTGCATTTCTGATGGGTGTTAGCCATGGCTCCAATGTGTAACCAACATCCCCCACTAGGTGACCATAGGGGATGTCCCCATTTTCAAATCTCTGGTACAGCTGCGTCAGATGCCATATGCGGGAATCGTCATAGCTTCTAGGGCAGCCCACATGCACATTCATTATAATGCCCTGGGCATCACATATGACCTGGTGGTTGATGGAGGGGATGCCCCTGCGGTTGATGTAGGTCCTACCCTGATCACTGGCTGGTGCTTTGATGCGTATGTGCATGCAGTCTATAGCACCCACTATGTAAGGGGATTCTGCTATTTGGTGGAAGAGATGCATATTGCTGACCAACACCTCACGGGTGTTGAAGAAATATATGTGCTCACTGGCATGTGCTGACATGTCATCCAGAAACTGGTGGAATACTCTGGATGCTTATGTCTGTGAGATCCCTATGATATCCCCATTTGAGCTTTGGGAAGTACTGGTGGCTAGTATTCCTAGGCCTACACATACCTTGGTATCCACTGGGATGGGTTCCCCTCGGTCAGTTTGGTGTGTCAGGTATGGCTGGCACAGCTCAACAATTTGCTGTAAGAGGTGTCTGTCCACCCTAGAGCACTCTATCTCCAGCTCATGTAGCCCCTGGTAGGTTACCCTGGGTCTGTACACTCTTCTCCATCTCCTTACTGTGGGTTGATTGGCAGTATTCACATCCTCACCACCCTCAGCCTCTTGCACATGTAGTTCTATGTTGCCTGCTTCAGCCCTTCTCATTTTGTAGGTTTGTTTGTTAAAATTTCCCCACTTGTATATACCGGTGGTGTAGAGTGTGGGAAAAACCAAGGAGAAGGTTTTTGCCTAGTTTATAGTAGTGTTCTGGGCTGGGCTGGTCTGCTGCCTGTGGAATTGGCTGATTCTGATACATTTCACTTGCCAGCTAAGCTAGTTCTCCTTGATTACCTCCCTACTGCTGTTTTCCCTTCCCATTGTCTTCCTGTTTAAGCCCGTGTGTGCGCCACACATACAGAGTGCTCAAATGTGCACACTGCTGCTTTTTCCTGGTTTAACTTCTGTTTTCTTTCTGTAAAACCTGGTGCGAGGTGCGCATACCCACTTAGGCTTTGTAAAGAGTGCTAGGCAGGTTTAGACACCCCCCTCACTTAGCTGTGCTAAGCTAGGAGCAAACCCAAGCCACAGGGCTCCAATCCGCTTACAGTATGCCTGACACACACCCCCATGATGTCACCTAACTCCTAGGCTTGCACCAAGCTATTCCTACTCTTACACTGTTGAGACCTGAGTCACATGTTGGGGAAAACTGGGATTCAGTATCTTTCCCCTCATTTGCATAGGATTGCCTGCTAATGCATCATTACATGTCTCACACTGAGCCTCCCCCCTTAGCAAGCACTACTCACTGGCCATGTTGTCTTCTGCCTGCCATTGACTTGCATGGCAGAATACTGATTTTAGTTAGAATGCTTAATTTAAGTTCATTTTGTTATCCCCCCCCCCCCATTCTCATTTGCGTGCCGCTGCCCTATGCTTAAACAGCCGAGATTGGCTAAAAAAAATAAATAAAAGTTGAGTTCTGTATTTTTTTTTTATATTTGCAATGCCAATGGCCTTATACTTGGCCATTGGCATGCTTACTACATGATATGTAGCCTTTCTTTGGAGCTGTCACAGCTCCGTTTTGGATTTTGCAGAAATGTACTCAGTTACTAACCGAGTACATTTCTGCAGATAGCACTAGTCCTGCATGGACTGTTGCAAGCTTCCTGGATTGCAAAATCACTTCATTTGCATAGATTTCTCCTGCAAATGGGGTGATTTGCATACCAGGGCTTAGTCCATGCAGGATTAGTGCAGGAGCACTCATGCATGCCCCTGTAGATTGTTCCTGGATCCCATGGCAGACATATTGCCTGCTTGAGCTCCTGCACCGATCTTGCATGCTGTGCAAGCTTTCGAGAATCTGGGGGTTTGTTTAAGTACTTCTCATCTAAAAGCTGTACAGAAAGATATTGAATACATTAATACAACAGTTTAAAAAGTCAAAAGTGCAATGAATGTATAAAGAAATAGACATATAAAAAAATTACATATAAGAAATAACATATAAAATCACTTATAAGAAGCTCTTGTTAAAAACATAAATAAAAGAAAGCATAGTGTTGAATAAATATGTGTATATGAACTTTAAAAAAAAACTACGAAATGAGGTGGTGGAGATGGATCATAGCTTGCTAGCTTTTTGTTTTAAGATTGGAACTAAAGATGTGCACTCATTAATGTCCAGGGAATGTGTGGAGTCTAACCTGAACTGCCATATCAGTTCCCTTAGTTCAATATATTCTTTCTAAGAGCCCCCCCCCTCCCCAGGGTTGTGTGCTATTCTTTCTATAATAATAAATGAGAAATGTTTAAAGCCAATACATAACATTGATTGTCTATAAAGAGCATTATTTTGGTTATATTTTAGGATATCATAATTGTGTTCATATATCCGTTTTCTCAGTTGTCTCTCCGTTTTCTTAGTTGTCTCTCTGTTTTTCCAACATAGAATGCTTAACAGGTGGAACAAATTGCTAAGTATATTATCCATTTTGTTAGACAATTTCCATCCTATGCAAAGACAACTGATTTTAAACTATTGTTGAGTTGGACTTGTTGACACTCTAAAATATGTTTTGCATTGACTACAACTCCCATACTTTATTGTGTCTTTTCTTTTTTTCATTAGTGTGGAGGAATCCTTCATTTCTAAAATATTTTTAATATTACTTGCTTGTTTATAGATAAAGGCAGATCTTGGTGCCACTATATTTTTCAGCTTGTCATCACTAGTAAAAATGCACCAATACTTACTAACAATGTCTTTTACAATATAGGATCCTTTATTATACTGTAACATAAGGGCCCTCCGATACTTACTAACAATGTCTTTCACAATAGAGGATCCTTTGTTATACTGTAACATAAGGGCCCTCCAGTACTTACTAACAATGTCTTTTACAATATGGGATCCTTTGTTATACTGTAACATAAGGGCCCTGGAGTAGTTAGCTGGTTGATCATCCTGATCCAGCTCCTGTTGAGCGGAGTCAATACCTTTCAAAACATTTAGAGGCTTTTCATCATTTGAATTGACATTACCAGCTCTGGGGGTATTGAGGTCTATCCCTAGAAAGGGAGAATCTCTCTTTCCCCACCCTTTTGAGATCTTTTCACTGATAGATCTAACCAAGGAGACTGGATATTGTCTTTTGATGAACTTGTTTTCTAGTTTGGCCCTCTCCATGTCACATAATTTCTTGTCTGAGACCATACATGCCAATTTAACAAATTGGCCCTTAACTAAACTTTTCTTCTGTGTAAAGGGGTGGGCGCTATTAAAATGTAAGTAGATATTGCAGAATGTGGATTTCCTAAAAATATGAGATGAAAATCCTGTAGTATTTTTCATAAACATAGTGCCTAGATAATTAATTTGGTTTGGCTCAATTTAATGGGTAAACCTTAGGAAGGGTGTAGTCTGATTAATATGCTTGATGAACTCCGGGATGGTTGCAATATCCCTTGACCACAAAATAAATATATCGTCAAGGAACCTTAAATGCAGTTTTATGTGTTTTTGATATCCCAATGGGAACACATAGTAACATTTTCAGGAGAGCATCACTAAATTTGCAAAGATGGAGGCACATGCTGCCCCCATTGCTACACCCTTTACCTGCTTAACAATCTCACCTTCAGACCAAATGTAGCTGTTCTCTGGTATTATTTCCATATATTCCATTAATAGCTTTATTTGCCCTTTTGTTAAAAAAATCTGGTTCAATTAATGCCTCATTAAATATATCCAACCCTATATCCTGGGGATGCAAGAAAATAAGTCTATAACATCAACAGTTAAAAAGACAATGTCCTTGTTAAAGCAATCAGGTTTTAACGTTTCCAAAAATCCCATGAGACTAAAAAATATGGATGTTTAGGTCTTGCACTGGTTTTAAGATCCTATCCACCATTACTGCAAATTAGTACATTTTGGAACTTGTTGCTGAGACAATAGGCCTAAAAGGAGGGTTAATTAACCTCTTGTGAATTTTTGGGATTCTAAAAATTATTGGTATTACTGGACTGGGATTTTTCATAAACTTCTATATGTCTAAATCCATACCATGTTGCAATAGGCTATCTTCCAAATATTGGTCCATTTTAAAACAGAAAGCTTTACTTAACTGGTAGAGGCTCATATGTAGGAGCCTGTTTCATTCAGAATCTTTAACATTTCCCCTGAATAGGTTACATTATCAAATAAAGCAATGCCACCAATCAGGCTTCATTACTCTAATGGAGTGGTTCTTTTTAATCTCCTCCAGAAGCTGGTATTCTTCTTTTCTTAAATCATATTTCTTAGGTCTCATCCTTCCTGATGCATACTGCCAGTAGATATCACATTCACAGGTATTAGAAAAAAAATGAAAAATAGGGTTGGGTGTGGGCATAGCCAAACATTTTTTCTTTAGCCTTTTATTATTCCTATAACCATCATGTGAGCTATCATTAAACTGAATTGTAAAATTAAATTTTCTTATAAATAGCTTAAATTCAATTAAGGAATCGACCAGGTTGTATCTAGGGGCAGGAACAAAGGTAATCCCTTTCTCAACAAAGGAGAAATATTTATCTGTAACTATTAGGGTACTGTAATTGTATATAGTGAAGTTGTTACTCCTAATTATTTCAGGGTAGGGACCTAGTTTCACAGTTATGTCTGCCTCCAGCGACCCCTGTTCATAAATCTCCCCTCCTGATCCGACCTGTCTTCTGATAATCACCCCAACCTGAGTTTAGGTAGCTCATGTTGTTCACTTGATGGGGGTACGATTAGCTGGCAAGTCTCTCAGATCTCCATAGAGGGGATCTAATGGGTCAGTCATATCGAAGGGTCAATTATCATTTTCATTTTATCATTCCTAAAATCTTCTTCATTAAAGGGTTTATGAAAACCTAGTTCACGTTCTTCTAAATTGTGATTCATACCATCAAAATCTTCCAAAGAAGTAGTAAAGTTTTGTTTTTTGTTTTTTATTGAAAGGAAATGATTCACCCTTCTCATATTGCAGCTTATCCCTGGTTAATTTCTTATTTTTTCTAACCTTAATTTTATTCACATGAAAATTGGCCCTCAAAAAAACATTGTCCTAATCTGTAATATATTCTAAAAATAACAGGTCATTTTTTTATCTTGTTGTGCAAATCATCTACTTCGGAAATTAGTGCATTAATAGTTTCATTGTTGTTTTGAATTATCAGAGTCAATAGTTCTAGCTCTTGTTTGTTAAACAGCTCAAATAAATCAGAATGAAATCTGGTGCCTGGAATTACCCCGGTAGGAAACTTAAAATATCCAACCTGGGGTATTCAGCAAACATGTATACATTCATTTAAATATAAATTCTCTAATTGCACACTTCTTAAGCAAAACAATTTCTTCTCTAGTGTTTGTATCAGTTTAAGTAAATTGTCTCTGCCACCAGCCATAGGTTTGTGTTGATGTTCTGCCATTAATGAAAAGTCTGTATTTAGCCATTCGTTAAAATTAAAAGAATTGCTAATGCTCATTTATTGTTGCACAGTTTTGTAGTTCAAAATCCTTTAATGTTTATTTAAACCCATATTATAAGTGTTAAGAGTACCTTTTGGTCTTGTATGTGTATTCATTTGTGAAATGAGTGTCCCGTTTGAGTTCAAACTAAGCCCTGGGGCAACCTGCCAACTCAGCGATTTCCAAGCTTTGAATTCAGCTCTTCTACACTGCATACTGTTCATGTGGTTGAAAAATAAACCAATTAATTTCATTAGTCTACCCATAATCACAGAAACGCTCTGAACAAAGCCACTCATTTTTGCAGCAGTCACATTTCTATTGACAGTCACTCCCAGGGTGAACAAACTAGGGCTCCAATTCATTGGCTCTGCTCCAGCTGCTTCCTTGCTGAAAACACAGATACAAAAACAAACCAGTAACAAGGCAGGATCCAGTGGTGGAAAAATTCAAACACCCAGAACTAAAACCAGAAGATAAATTCCACCTTGTACGAGCAGTAACCAACTCCAGTAAGGAAGCTTCTAATCAGTAGTAATCCAAAAACACCAGGAACAGTAAAATGAATAAAGCCTTTAATTCAGAAGTAGCTTTTCATCTGCAGTAAAACACAAACTTCTTCAGACAGAAGTTTTTGCTGTAAAATTTGAAATAAACATTTTAAATGCACTACAAATCTCTGTAATAAATTAAAAGTAAAGAAAAAATAGTATGCACACTGACAGGTCTGAACTGTATTTTGTGATAATTCTGGAAGACAGCAAAGAAATGGGATATTGGTCTGGATAGTAAAGAAGTGGTTTGTTTCCCTGCATAGGGTGCCATTGGACCATCATCTGGCTGTGTTGATGCTGGAGGCATATGGTATAGCAATACATAATTATCAGTCACTCAGGTAGGTCAGACCTGTACTGAGGGATAACAGAGGTAATAGTTATTCTTAATAACAGGGAAGACATAGGGAAGTCAAACATCAGATGCAGGTATCTTGCAGAATTTATACTGTCTTTAATTGTTTAATAGGCCTGGGTTGTGTAATATAGTCTAAGCATCTTGCATTTTAGTAATTTATTTATTTATTGACATTTGTTTGCTAGGAAAGTTCAAATGAGCTGTGTTGTTTTTCAGTGGAGGCCTATGGAGAAAAGCTCCATTATACAGGTATCATGGACATCATTTACATTGCGTCATTATTTACAGTTGGTTTCCTTTATGAGCAACAGCTCCATTACTCAAACATCCCTGACATCAGTTAAATCATTTACAAACAGTTTGGAATAAAAATAACAGTTCCATGAACTGTAAATGAATAAAATAGTTTAAGATAAAGAATTAGAGCAGCCCAAAGAAATGAAGGAGGGGAAGAGGCCAAGGAAGATAAAGGACACATGATTGAAGGTTTAGTTGTGATTAAGTGTACATTAAGATTTGTGCAGAAGAAAGTTATGGTGCAAATTCATTTAGCTATTTAGTACCAGCTTAACCAGGGTGGTGCAGTAACATCTTTGCAGCTTCCAGCAACTGCAAATGGTTGACATTTATTAGGTCATACTATTTGGAGTGATGATCAGAAAAGTCTGATCTTCAGCATGTATTAAATAGTCATTGTTGCATATTACTGTGATACAGTTTTCTCTACAAGATCAGATTGTAAAGGATTTCTGCAGTTATTTAAAAACTGTTACTCTGTCTGGGAGTTAATGCAGAGGACTAAAGTTCTGACTTGTTAATGAACTTCTTCCAGTGCAATGAGTATAGGGTTTGAATTTTCATTTATCTACTGTGTGGCCTTGAGCAAGTAAAAACTAGAGAGTGCTTTGAGGCTGTTGGGAATTTGGGCTAGGCTCCTTAATGGTATCCTGGATTGCTTACCTAGTAACTAGGAACCTGTGGTGTCTTTACCAGCCGATTCCTATTGCATAGCTGATTTAGTTCAGGAAATGTTAAGGTTTTATCATCAGCACACTAATTTTTAATGCATCATATCTCATATGCCATTTATTCTTCAAGGGCAGTGGACACTGCATTTGTAGATGAGTTTGGATATTTGAGGATTATAATGAAATGTGTTTGGGTAACCTTTTATTATTGAAATGTTGTGAAATGGGAACTTTTGTCATTGTTGATTAATACATTTTCTGTCACTGTTGACTGGACAAGTATGGAAAACTACAAATTTAAAATGCAATCTAACAAATGTTGCTGTATTAAACAAGAAATACAGTTTAAAACAATCAGGAAGGTGAAGCCATAGGTTCATAAATATTTTAGTCAATTGATCTGTGAGAATCTTAAGAAGCCCAGACTTACATTCCCATCTTAGTCTTCACCCTTTATATTTTGCATGTGAATTATCCAGAGACGGGCAGAACATGGATATGTTGAGACATTTACTTGGTGCCTGTACCCATGAGCGGTATGGGTATTAAACTGGGGTTGAATTTGTGATTTCCCATATATGCATTCATCCAAATTACATTTGAATAGAGAAAGAAAACGGTTTCATTTTATAATGAGTTGAAAATGGTTCCATAGAAGAGGTATTCTCTGCGAGAAATGCCTGTCCAGCCAACATGTTTTGTTTATGTTGCAAAAGAGATTAGGATACCTTGAGTGTGCATTCTTGCTACCATTGGATTTACAAAATTGTAATAGGTGTGACCATGTGAGGTCTATTGTGAATCTATACATGAGGCAGACCATGTCTCTTAGTAGCCTCTATAATACCAAGAAAATGGACAAAGATTTGAGATGGTCTGCATATTTTTTGTGATTTAAGTCTTTGATTTGTTATTGAGGAAACATTGTGGTTACTCTAGTTGAGACAAGTATTTGGACAGGTAGACATACCTCTCAAATGTACAGATTTTCACAGAATGTCCAGATGTTTGCCAAATATTTTGGTCTGTTTCTCATATAATTGTAGAACTTTGTAAGCCAGAGGCTATTGCTATCAAACCATGCATCTGAAAAAAGAAGATGCCAGAGAGAAGATAGTCAAGAACTGAACTCTGTGGCACCCCACTTGTATAGTCAACTGATGAAGATGGTTGACTTCATAACTTTTTGTGCTGGTTCTACTGGAAAGCTAATTGTCAATGCAGAAGACTATATCTGCATTGAGTCTAAATATGTTTGTACTTCATGGAGAATACTGTTAAGGTTTCTTTGACGATCAAGCTACTCATAGAACCTCAGTAAAGGTGTTCAGAGATACTCCTCCTTCTCTAGATAATAACATCAAACCCAGCAAAGCTGCCTTCCTCTCATCCTTAACCAAAAATTAAATTTATCTATCATTAAACTTCATTCCTATCAACTACCCCCACCACATTAAGGAATCACTCCACAATTATTTCATTCCTCCTCCCTTATTAATAATTCATGAGTACATTAATAATTAATTCCCTAATTAAAACTAATACCAACAGTGTTCCTCTTATTTACTATAAATTGCTCCTCTACCTCCATCAGATAACTGTTGATAATATCCCTTATAAATGAAGCAATCCACTTTATGTTTCTCTGCATCCACTGTGTCCCATCTACTCTCTCCTAATGAGTATTCTCAAACTAAATAACAAAAATAGAATTGCAGTCATAAGCAACTTCAACACTGACAGCTGAAAAACAAATTTCAAAAATGGCTGCACAAAATATGGCTTGATCTGTTTATAACAAGTATTTCCCAATGTATGGTAACCCTAAACAGTCTTCCCAACATACTCAGTGGCCTCCTCCCAATTACTGCTACGCTAAACTTCAAAACACCAAATCCATCCCCTCATGTACAATTTCTAAAGCAAAAGAAAATTATATTATTTCTGATCTCCTCCAGACACATTTACTGCCTTCATTATCTTCAACACCACTACGAAATAAGTAAATAAATAACAAACAAACACTTTTCCCTTTCTCAAAAAGGAATGCATAGACAGCAATTCCCATGGACCTCACCTTCACACAAAACCCTTCTAAAAACAGAAACAGATCACATAATCTATAAAAAGCCTCAAACAATCATGACCACCAAAGCACATTCAGTTTATTAAGAAGAAATGTGAAATTATTATCAAACATGCTAGATCCACATACCTTAGAAATAAACTAATTGTACTCTCTTCAAAGCCTAACCACTTTTCCATACCCTGTATACAAACAGTACTTCCAGATGTTTCATTATTGAGTTTTGATATATATAATCAAATATATTGCCTACTTTGACAGTAATAAAACAACAGATCTACACTTTATGTGAACAGCACAGAAATACAACACTTCAAAAGCACCATTAACTTATCTATTAACCCTCAACATAGTTCACCCCAAAAGCAGCCTCGAACCACCTAACTTCAGGCCTAGAACTCAAACCACTACCAACAACCATAATAATTTGCCCCATTGCACACTAAAAAGATTACCACAAGAACCTTGTGGAAAAACCATAACACTTTGCATGCTGTATTCCTCAAACTAGCAGCTTAGCCCTGTCCAAACTGCCTGCACACATTTTTAATTTATCACTTACCTCTACTACGGGCACACCGCAGTTCAAGTACCCTTTAATTATTCTCCAACTCAAAAAGTATAGCAGTGGCGGCTGGTGACTTCAAATCAAAGGGGGGCTGCAGGAGACAGCTGGATGGGTGGGGTCGATGGGAAGGGGTGTGACCAACTAGAAATCGGAGGGGCTATGCTCAAAACCACAAAAACTAACTTTAATTAAATATGCTGCCCTGGGTACCAAACCCTCATTATGAGAGTCCAATCAAGACAAATGAAGTGTAAAAGATTAAAAATATTTCATTGCATTGGCTGCATGACAGCTTACTTAATATCTAGATGGAAACAAAAAGGTTGTGAGGCATTAAAAAATAAATTACTTTTTAAATACATTACTGAAATGCCAGTCAAAATCAAGTATAAGAAAAACAAGCAGCACTCAACTCAAACCGCTTCTCCTTGCACTGCAGTTCTAATTATAATTTATATTCAGCTTTATTAAAGTACCAAGTAACATGCTGAAAGTAGCAATCTCTGTGATGTCCCCACTTGTAAAAATGTTTCTTATCCAAAACAGACCTGCTGCCTGGCAACTATCTACTTGTTTCATGGGGAAAACATGATCAAAGTAAAAAATGAAAAGCAAACAAGAAACAAGCTCAAGATACATTGCTTAAAGGATTACTGTACAAGTTATGGACCACACATGATTGGCATTCTGTTTAGTTTACAGGTAAAGGCTGCAGAGATCACTGGAAGTCTCCAACAAGTGTAATGAGCTTCTTAAAATAATGTAATCCTGTCCTTCATTACAAATACTGTCATATGCATTTCAATACCCAAGGCTTATACATTATCTCGTTAAGTATTCTCTGCATGGCAACAGTAGAAAGGCTTTCAATGTTGGCAATTCTTTAACAGTATGCTTATTAAAGCTTACTTGCATGTTATGATCTCAGACAAGCTTACCTGATGGTCATTAAAGCATTGCTACTTAAACACAGAGCAACAGGCACTTTCTGAGTAATAAGCATAAATCAGCAGTACAAAAATATGACAGAAATCAGAATATTTTGCAAAATCAAGAACAGATGAAAAGCCACTGTAGTACTTGTGTCTACTTTGGATGGGGGGATACCCTGCACATTTACACTGCATAACTGCTCCTTGCCTTGCTTGGACACATCCAGAGTCACTACATGGGGGAGTGGGGTGCAACAAGTATGTCACAATTTGAAATGTTTCTGGCTGACTGTGATGGCCCTGACACATTTGTCATGCCTCTCAACCTCAGAGCAAGAAATCTGGACAAAGCCATACATAGAAGTGGGACAAAGGCCCAAAAATAAGGACATTTTTAAATATTGCTCTTATAAACTTAGAAAGATAATAGAATAGTAGGTCTTGCATTAGTATGAATTTTCTGAAGGATATGAAATCTGAAACTCAAATGTATGTCATTATTTTCTAACTTCAGTCTTTAATGATTTACCACTAATTTGCCAAAAAAAACACAATTTTATGAAAAATGGACTAAAAATGTGATGCAAAAATATAAAATAGCCACACAGTACAGCTGGAAACCTGTCAAAGAAGGGACACTTTTTTAATATTAGTACTGCTAACTTGAGCAGCTGACAAAATAAGACTCTACATGCATTTCTGAAATAAATGTAATCTATAACTCTGATTATTACAGTTATTTCTTAATTCTTAACCCTCCATGTTTTCTTCCAAAATTGCTATTTTGTGGAGGGATTATTAGGGGAAGAGCAACATTCTGAGCCAAATTCGGGGACAGTTGAGAGGTTTGGCTATGCCTAATTCTATAAAGCAATTTATTTGCATGTACCTCTCAACCTGTTAATGCAATAAATCTGGACAAGGCCAAATATATTGGGGAAACATATAAACAGTACTAAAAATTGCTCTTGTATAAACTGAGACAGTTGACAGAATAACAGGTCTTACTTTAGCATGCATTTTTCTGAAGGTTATGAATTCTGAAACTCAGTGTGTCATTATTTAGTGACTTAATTCCTAAATGATTTTCCACAAAACCACAAATTTTATGAGGAACAAACCAAAAAAATAAGAAGCAAAAATCTATTCATTCTGTGAAAATCTGGATAGTTGGGAGGTATAGTTCAGCTGGGGCTGTCTTTGAGTTTGCTGCCCTTCCCCCTCACAAAATCATGGTCGAATGGAGCCCTCCCCCCTGCAGCCATTCCAATGATCTATTACTTGGCTATTTCACTCCATTTACCATAAACACTAATGTGCATACTGCTTTACTTCTATGATGATTTGGATTTCATTTGCAAGTTTTATTTTGCATTTTACAGCACAAACACTAAGATGTCTATCTGCTAAACAAAGTAATGCAGTCTCACAATGAAAACAGGCTTAGCATTAAAACTTCTCTGCCCTTGAGACTCACATTCAATGAAACAGCATTGAAACCCACATTCAAAGAAAATACATTTTGCCAGTGGCAGATAAAGATTAACTTTGGGCTGTTTTCAAATCATAGGCCCCTTGCACATGAAACATACATGTGCTCTTTGATACACCTTCCTGATTGTACTAACTTTTATTCCTTGTACAATACAGTACAGTTGTTAGAGGGCATTTTAAATTTATTGTTTTGAACATTTTCCAGTACACAATGAAACAAAATGCATGCACCAATGACAAAACTACCCAATTCAGAACATTTCCATCATAAAAGTCTACTCAACCTTCTACAGTCCACCAGTATCAGTAAATATGCACAATCTCTGAAGTAGTAAAAGTCATCTAAATAATTCCACATTAAAGAAATCTGTAACAATGAAGAGGTTGCTGCTAGCAAACAACTTTATATGTCATTGTTTATTCATCTACAAATAAAGTGCCTGTTGCCCTTGAAGAATAAATTGCCTATGTTGCATGCATTAAAAAAATGATAAGCTAGTAATATCGCAATAGGGACTGTATGGCAAACTGATAACAGGTTCATAGTTACTACTCTAGGTATCTTTGCCAAAAAGGACTGCAGCATCCACCCACTTTACAACACAGTACAGTATCAGCAATGCATCTATCTACTGTGGGAGTAGAACCCACAGCCTTATGCATCAAAAGCAAGTACACTACCTGTTGTACTATTAACAATGCAAGCAGACTCAGAATAAGCAGCACTAAAGTGTTGTTCCCCTGCAGCTCTCAGCTCCTTGTAAAATCTACTCGACACCCAGTTGTATCTCTGAACTTTGCAGCACAAGAAATCTGGAAAAAGATGAAATTTATTGGGGGGGGGCAAAAGCCCAAAAACCAGGGACACATTTTAAACATTGCTTGTATAATGTTGGAAAGTTGCAAGAATAAAATGCTGTGTTACCACCATACATTTCACTGCCACGTCTTTAACCCAGGGGACCCTGTGCAAAAAAGTCAGAGAAACATACCACTATGCCAAATCAGCTGTTTTGTGAAAGAGAGGAAGACAAACTTAAATGGCTACCATTTAGTGAATTCAGTTCTCACCATAGCTGTCAACCTCTTGGCACAAAACACCTGAACAAAGCCAATAATGGGAGAATACAGCCCCCAAACATATTGAGTGAATTCAGTTCTCACCATAGCTCTCAACCTCTTAGCAAAAAACATGTGGACAAAGCCAGTAATGGGGGGGGGAATACAGCCCCCAAACATTCAATGAATTCAGTTCTCACCATAGATAACTCTCAATCTTAGCACAAAATACCTGGACAAAGCCAATAATGGGGGAATACAGTCCCAAAAATAGGGACAAATTTCAAATATCCATGTTATAAACTTAGACAACTGCTTGAATAAACAGTTTTGTGTTACCATGTACTTTCTGAAGAATATGAAGTCTGAAATTCAAATGCCTGTTATTTTTAAACATTTAACCAGGAAACTAGTCTGACTTGGAACAAAAGACAATTGTCAGCAGAGCAGGGAGAAATGCCAGACACATCTTTGTAAGAGGTGAGGATATGCAGACTCCACACAGAAGGCACCCCAGCCAAGAATCAAACCAGAGCACCTGTAGCTGTTAGGCAGCAATGCTACCAGTGCACCACTAAACTACAGACTTTGCACAGAAAAATGTAGATACAGAAACCACAGATTTTATGAGGAACAGAACAAATATGAGGCAAAAATCTGCAAATTTTTTTAGAAATGGTGGTGGATAGGGAATTCAGGTCCTTGCCACCTGCAGCTAAGGTAAAGGGTTCAAGCCTGAGTATCTCTACCCACCACCATTTGTTCTCTCTAGCCACCAGTATATAGCAACTGGGGCATTTTATACACACACACACCCTTCCTTTGTCCAGCAGTATAATTCATGTTACGAAGCCTTCACCTACCTGCTGTAAAAAATGTCCTACCAGTTTCACGAACTAAGCCCACAATCCAGCCAGTGACCAAACACCTACCTGAAACCTTTGTCCAGCAGTAATCCACGAAAGAAGCCCGCGCAGCAGTAAAAGTCCCATGAGAGCAGCTCACCCCTCAGTCCTCATTGGTTCTGCCTGCAGCTGAAGCAGTCCTCTGTTCTGTGCGGTCGTCACCGCACAGATTCCTGAGTATCTCACAGCACAGATTGCTGGGTACCTCTTTGTCTGTATCCAGACTGCTGATAAAGGCAGTCTGAGTTCTCTAATGTGTCCGCACATGCGCAGAAGAGTTGGGACTCATGATTTTTTTTTTCTTCCGTTTTTGTTTTCTTGTTTTACAGATTTTTCTTTTGTTTTTTCTAGGTGGGAGGGCTGCAGTCCAGTAGTCCGATAGCACAAGCTGCCCCTGAAGTCTAGCCCTTATCACCTCTTGAATTACAACCCATTTCTATTCTGTGCCTGATCATAAAAGTCTTTGAAGAATAATCTGTAATCAGTTACCAAAACAAAACTCCGGTCCGCTAATGTTTGATAGTGGATTTTTACGTGCCGAGTTACCAGCCCTAACGCACAACCTTCAATGAAGGCACGCCCATTCACGCATGCCTCCACACAGAAAACGCTCTAGCTGAGAATCGAACGCGACAACATCTTGCTGTGAGGTGACAACACTACCGCAGCACCACTACTGCGGTTTAAGCTCTCAGTAATCTAAGCTCCCAATAATTCAAAAATAAAACTAGTAGAAAGGTATAAGTACTTTGGACTTACTTGACCCCAATCTAAAATTAAATCAACATACTAAGCAAATCATTACAAAGGTAAATGCTCAATTAAGAGCATGCCATTCAATATCAAATCATCTTACCCTTCAAGCCAGAAGAATTCTTGCAAAAAAAACATCTTCTTGCCAAGACTAGAATATACTATCCTCATGAGTACCCTTCACTCCTCCCAGAACATTCACAGTGTATGAATATTGGTAAGAAGCATATGTAGATTCACTAATCCCTCTTCTCATATTAGAATGTCACTGTGCAACCCCTCAGGAAGCCATATACATCCTCAATACTGTTAGATTCATCCTCTTTCTTTCCAAATTTACAAATGAAAAAAACTAAAACTAAACTTAGGCAATATTACAACAAAATGTCATAGTCATTCTCACTTTACTGTTCAGTTCCTACTCAAATATCAAATTGAACCAATCTGTATAAACTAATAAACTGGTTTTTTGAATAGTTTAAGAGAGAAAAACCATGCTGGCATCTTGCCATTTAAAGTTTTTTCATCAGAGTAAATCTAATGCTCTTGCCCTAGATTGACACGGTGCATTTATGGGAGATGTAGTTCATTGTCAATATTAAGGGCAGTTACTTAACACGTCCCAGTATCCATTGCACATGAGTTGGAAAGTGGAACATTGGATGAAATATGGAGGTAGAGAGTTCTATCTACTGTTTAATTTTAGACTGAGTTAAGATGCTAGCTTAGTCCACTGAAAAACTTTGGAACAAATAATGGCTGTGTACTTCAGAATGTTTGTTTATTTTAAATACTTTGGTATCTGAATAGGTAGAGACCTAGCTCAGATAGGGCAAAGGGGCCAGCCACCCCAGGCACAATGTGTTAGGGTCATGATCAGGAGATGCTGATTGGTCAGTAGTACAGCACCAGTATTCAGGAATGCATGACAATACTGCATTTGTGGTCATAGCTGGAGCACATCAGTGCTTTGTGTATAGTATAAGCAGCAGCAGGAGATTTGCTAGACTATTTCAAAGAGGAGACTTTTTTTTCTTCTCAACTACAAGAAGACATTTTTATTATTTACTTTTTATTTTTTCACTCCTCAACTTAAAGCCAAGGGTGCCAGATTGTGAATGGTACGTGACCCCAGAATAGCTGGCAACAGCTCTGTTGATAAAGCAGTTTGTTTAGGTGTTTTTTTTTTTTTTGTTTGTTTTTTTAGTTAAGGATGAGAATTGCAGGAACATTTGCTGTGAATGACTTTATGCTAATTTATCTTCTAAATAAATGGTAAGCTGTACCAGTACTGCAGAACTGCCTTTTCCTGTTACTACAGATATGTGCTCTGCATAACACTGCTGACAGAGCGTAGCTATGAGTATCTCTGCACATCAGGCCAGACAGTCTACTAGGATTGTGTAGAGATGCAGTAGCAAAGGGAGGAAGTGGTATAAATATCTGCCTGGGTGAGCTTCAGACAGAAAGAATTTGTGTGTGCTCCTCACTGAGAGGGTAATGGGGTAGATAAATAACACCACAGCACATCCTGAAATTAACTTGGCTTTGATTATTAGAGGGGAAGACCATTATTTCTTTATGTTTCACATTACGTAGTCTAGCTTTTACAGGCAGTAACAGAAAGTGCATGTGATGTATACGATTTAACTGTCATCCCATTATAATAATGCTGATGATATAGAGTTTAGCCAGGCCTTATTCTAAGGGGTGCTACAGTGCCATAAAATTGTTAGATCTTAAAATGGCCATAAAAGGCCTAAAAACATCAAGTTTTATGTTGCTTCCTGACAAAAAAGGCAGAGAGAATATAAAAAACTGTATTCAGTCCAAGTTCCACATTATACAGCATTGTTGGCGTTTGTTCTCTGTTATAGCTGTGGCTTTATTACCATCTCTACAGGTGTTCAGTTCTGTTAATTGTTAATGAGTGCATCATATACATTGATCAAAAGATTGGAAATATGTTCTAAAATGTACTACACACAGTGTCAAAACTACCATATCTCTGGCACAATTTAATTATTTCCTTCAGATCACTTAAAATGCAAATTGGCGAAGTGAATGAAAATAAGTTGCTTGATTGTATAAGTATTTTTAATTTTGTTTACCCAGGTATGGCTCAGATCAAATATGATGATTTTCAGGGTCAGCCTGGGTTACATACATAGTGACAACATTAAAGTAACATTGAAAGTATAACTAAATTATACAGTATAGTCATACCTCTCAGCTGTACAGATTTTCACAGAATTTCCAGATTTTTTGCCTCATATTTTTGGTCCGTTTTTCAAAAAATTGAGGTTTTTCTGGCAAAGTATTAGAAAGTCATTGAAAATTAAAATTAGAAAACAATGACAGATATTTGAGTTTCAGAATTAATACTCTTCCAGAAAATTCATGTTAATGCAAAACCTGCTGTGCTATCATCTTTTTAAGTGTGTAAGGGCAATATTTAAAAAAAGTCCCTATTTTTGGGCCTTTGTCTCCCCATAATTTATGGCTTTGTCCAGATTTCTTGAGGTTGAGAGGTATGAGTATAGTGGCATAACACTGATATATTTAAAGTATATGAAATATTCATATATTTACAAGGAGATTTAAAAAGAAGTAGGATCAAGAATGCATAATATAGAGGATTATAATTGGGTTGTTGATCATAACCTGTTTGTTATGCGTTCGAGATATGGATGCCAAGAAATTGACCTCTCGAGCGAGATGAATCTTGCCATCCGTGTCGAGAACACATCATTTCAAGTTATGATTGGTGACAAGATCATAATTCTTTGCAGTGCTTGGAGCTCTATCTGATATGTGTACTACTCATTACAGGGGAAAAAAAGCAAAGCGTTTTCCCAGCTTTCAAAACCATAAAACACTCAGCGGGCGCTGTCAGAAACACAGTCTAATGCAGTCTGTTACATTTACTCTCACCTCCATGCCTCTCAAAAGTCCAAATTTTCACAGAATGTCCAGGCTATTGCTTTATATTTCTAGTTTGTTTCTCATAAAATCTGTGGTTTTTGGACAAACCACCGAAGCTTGAAGTCACTAAATAATGAGACACATTTCAGTTTCAGAGTTTGTGTCCTTCAGAAAATAGATGTTAACACATTTGTTATTTAAGCAGATAAGTTTATCTGAGGAAGTTGGGAACATGTTACTGCTATGGAGAGCAGGCAGAAACAAATCTTTTGTTCTTCCACTGGCAGATTTTATTGCTTGGTGCAGACTTGACCTTAACAACTTTAGCAGGGAGTGCTTAACAATAGTTAAATAAAGGTCAAACTCCACTCTGGCACTTAACTGGTATGTCTTTTTCTGAATATTGGCTCATAATCACCCCACTCCATGCAATACAACAGTGTTAATAAATGTGACCTAGCACATTTGGACATAGTACATACAAGTAAGGAGAGAAATTTTATCAGTGAAAAGAGTAGAAACTGTAGAATACTATGAGCTGCAGTAAAAGAGATAATAATAGGAAAAGTGTGTACTAGACATAAAGTAGTAGGCAATAGATAGGGCAGATGGGGAAGAAGTGGGTACAAGGTTATAAATTGGAGAGGTTAGGAGATTATGCAGCCAAGATTTTCTGAGATGAATGTAAAAGTACAACCTTGGGAGTTGGTTGACATGGCCTATGTGCTGACGTGTGCACTTATATTGTTCAGTTAGGTATTTTTTTAAATGATTTCTGAACTGTTTGTAGTCTCTAATATGCTCAGATGGCAAAGTCTTATCTGGCCATTATCATTTATCTGGCCATCTGGTTTGTATGCCATCAGCAAGGTCAGAACTTTTTTTTTTTTTGCTATTGACTTGAAGAGCTGAGAGGGCAGGGCACTACCTTGTAGGACTGGTACAGGGCGCTGCCCTTCTGCAAAGAGGATGCCTTTATCTAAGGCTGCTCTAGCAGGTTATAAGAAGAAATGAGATATCTTCTGGGCCCAGAATAGGAGGTAGTTGACTTTGGATTTGACTTTCTTAATGTGGTCCTGGAAGATGAGGGACTGGTCAAGCCAAGGGCAAAGGTGTCTACATTATGTGATGGATTCTGTTAGAATGTTGTCTAGGTCTTTGATATGGAAAGAGCTAGTGGATTTTTTTATATATGCCAAACAGCATGCACTTTTTTCTTTTTTTTTTTTTTTTTTTTTTTTAGCATTGAGAAGTATTGTTTTCCAGAACAAAGTCAAATGCTTAGTTGTCGAAGGTCATCTTGAAGTTGGTTTTGGATGATGTTGTGAGAAGGCTGGATCTATAGATAACCATGTCATCAGTGTAAATGAAGAGTTATAGATGAGGTACATTAAGAGACATTAAGACTTCTTTGATGTGGAATGTGACACCTCTAGCAATCTACACACATCCTTGCATTCCACAGAAAAAAATCAATTTAAAAGGCATACAATATATGTAAATATTCTGTGAACAATGAAAGTTATCAAAACTGTACAAATAGCAATGTTATCAGTAAGTAGTATTCTTTACAGTGACTATAGTATGTGCATTCATACTCTTTTCATACATACTGTATTTTATAATGCACACAAACCCAAAATTATATTTTTTGCTAAACTTTCACAAGCAAATTGGCATACCTTGTAAAATGTTCAAACTAGACATATATTGATAGAATACTTCTGTTAACTAGACATAAGCTTTTGCATGACAGCAAGAAATTAGTCTCTTAGTACATTTTTATTGAGATACTTAACAGGCATATATAAACATATGCTTAATTGTATAACTCGCAATATACATAATACTGAATATCTCTCAAGATGTAAAACTACAGTCCAAAAATCAAAGTAAGTTTTCCTTAGGAAAATCTAAAGTTTCACCTGATGCCATGCAATAGGTTTCAAGCTACTTGTTTTTTTTTTTTTTTTTTGAAAAATAATGGACACTTGTAAATATTGCTTATTTTGTTAATTACTAACAAATAGCTAGCAAAATCTCCACTATGATGTGATATGAATAGACATTGACAATGAATTTTCCTGTCTCCCACCATGACGTTTCTTACTGTATGTGTCATTAGCATGTAGGTCTCTCAATTATGAAAACACGAACATAAAAATGAAAACATGAATAATAAATGGCAAAGGATTACATTTTCTACTGCAGGATATCCTAGATTAACAATCTTAGTGTAATTTTGTTAATAACTCCTTGCCTTTTCTAGTACTGCCTATTATTAGTTGTTAAGTTACTTAGTTAAAAAAGCCAGACTCTAAAAAGGTCTGGACATTGTAAGAGATATGGGTATAAGGTATAAATGAGGTATCCAAAATTCTTTAATTTAATGGTTCACAGATAATCCCCCAGATTCACTAATCTTCTGTCCAGGACTAACTTAGTCCTGCATAGAAGTGCCCATGTAGGAGCAGGATGGCAGCGCGCCATGCATAATAATGAAGGCATGCTGCCTGAGCTCCTAGGCTTACACGGTGCATGTACGAGTGCAGGGGGTGTGTCTGAGAGCAGAGCTCTCAGAATAAACACACCCCTGAATGTAGAACAGCAGAAGCTGTTAAGAAATGAGTGAGATCACTCATAGATGTCCTCATATCCCCACCAAAAGTCCCCCATGTGTACAACAGCAACAGGACATATAAATTAAAAGAAGAAACCCTTTAATTTTTTTTAAAAACCTGATGAACGCTAACTGTAGGTGCGCGGGTTTGCCCATCACTTAGCTACGGTTAATGCAGCTTAAATGGCTGAAGAGGATAACAGGGAAGATATATGCAAATGAAGCAGTATAGCAATCGTGTAGTAGGCAGAGCACTCGCCTTACGAGCAGGCATTCCCAGTTCAAGTCCCATGCAGCATATTCCATTTTCCATGTGAAATCTGTATATGAACATTTTTTGCCGTATAACCTACAAAATAACATTTAAATGTGAACGGGAGTACTGCATTAAATGCACATGTGGAGTGTCAGTGTCATAATGAATAAGGCACTAGTAAGCATGTTTAAGCACAAGTAAGCAGTGGAAAGCATATATAAGCACTAGTAAGCATTTTTAAGTGCGTTTGCATGGGGGTAAGCAATGCCTACACAGATTAAGCAAAGTAGAAGCTAACTGAGTGTAAGAAACAGTAACCGGAAGTAAGTACTGCTTAGCTACACGCAAACCCACGCAAACCCGCTTACAACTGCTTAAAAGTGCCTTAATCACTCTGTATTCAACGGCCCATGTTCTGCCCAGCAACAAAATAAACAGCCTCTGCAAGACTCAAACTCAGGACCCTGCATGTCATAGTTATCTACCACTAAGCCATGCCAGATATAAACAAATCTGATGTTTTCAGAAACATATCATCCAGTCCAGACATGCAACAGTACAGAAAATGTATACCAACATCTAGATGTATGTGTGTGTAAATATATTAATACCTAAACAGATACAACATATATATTCTAAAAATATATACATATATATTAATATATATGAACATATATACATGCAAATGCCTACATCGACACATATATGTGTCTACACCTATATGTCAACATATAAACAGCAAGTTACATATGTGTATGCAGATATATATCTATGTAGGTATATACGGACATAGTTATATATATGTAAGCAGATATGTATATCTATATAGGTATATTTGGCCATACATCTGTAGATAGCAATGGCAGATTAACAAAAACACATATGTCCACATGCACCATTAATGGGGATGAGAGGCCCCACACTCTATACGTCTTGTACTAATAGGCATTCCACCCCCACAGCCAAACACGTCCACCCTGCAATATACTACCAAGTGTTGCAGATTCCATAACCAGGACCTGACACGACATGGGCCCAAGATGTTAACAGTACTACATCCCACCTGTATGATGTCAACCTGGTATTGGTAAGATATCATGCAGTACAGTCTGCCTCCTATAGGAAATGTAGAATGTGGAAGCCATCAACATCCCCAGGATACAGATACACAGACACAGATATGCAGATACAGATACATATATATATATATATATATATATATATATATATATATATATATATATGTGTGTGTGTGTATATATACACACATGTGACTACACATACATATGCAGATATATACATATGTAGAAGGTGCACACAATATGGAACAGCCACTATGCCTACAGTTAACACCTGAACAACTGGACACTGTATGGGCCACCCATACAAGTGACAATTGCTGCCTGCAACATATACCCACAGAGAGGTCATAGGAAAAAACACCACACACAGGTTTGCAGGAATGGAAACCTTTAATTGTGTACTATTACAGTTCTATACACCTTGTCATATAGCTGTTCAGACACTGACATCCATATAAACAGAGTAATGCAACTGTGAAACAGTTATACTAATAAAGTAGTCTGGAAAGGTTCACAACTGTTGCTGTCCAGGCCAAGCCTTTCAAATTGTGCAGTAGTGAGGACAGACTGAGCCACAGGATACCAAACAATCAACAGTATGTAATGCAGGTGTATAGTTCAGCAGCCTCTATCTACACTCTGTACAAAATCACTAGGTGGTAAAGACATCATGTGACCAAATGGGTTGCAACTGTTACATAACAAGGCATAACTGACACCATCACAAGCAGACTGACAAACAGAACAGTCTGCATGGCAGGAGGCAGTAGGCTTGCATTAACCCAATTTATGTAAGTAATGTAAATATAGGTGAAGTATACGGTACTGTATATCCAGATACCTTAAGGCAGCTCACCCCTGATACCCCCACATTTTGTAACAGCCTAGGTCATTTATGGTGCTTCCCCTCCCCCCCAGACTCAATAATACAGGGCCATATACCACTGTTACATACACTGGCCTCTGGAGTGCATAAGAGCATACATGTATTGTGTAGGTGACGCCCACACATATATGGCCCCAGCCCCACCGTATGTGTGTGGGGAATACAACAGAAGTGGACTGCTGGCAGCAATAGCAGTGTGATATACTCACAGCCCACTATAGAACAACCCCCGACAGCATGTCATATGTGCAAAGCTTGGTATGTAGGTGGAGGACAGAGGCTGGGACACAGGCACAAATGTGGAATACTGTTGCCATACACTAAGCAAGTTGCTGGTGTTACAGGATAGTCTGCAACATACCTTTAGTCAGGGAACTGAGGTTAGAAACAGAAATGGTTGTAGCCATGTACTGATAGCACTCAACACACACACACTGCCAGTGAAATATCTGACACAGGACCTGTGTGGTGGAAAGACAACACATGATAGGCACACCCCTAGCCATCAAGAGGATAGGTCCACAGTTGAGAGCTATGCAGACAGACTGCATTCCAAGGCAAACTAGTTTGTATACACATACACCCTGTAACACCAGTACTATACAAAGCATGACACAACCCTACTCACACTCTGTAGTTCCTGAACCTCCTACAAATATGCAGCTTCCCTGAGTGTGCCTGTTCTCCTGTAGAAGGTATTACTACCTGCTGTCTGTAACACTGATGCCCACACACAGGAAGGATGTCCATCACACAGGAAATGTAAAGGGACCATGCCCACATGATGTAGGGGTTCAGAGTAGGTGGTTGCCATGACAGTGGTAATTGGAAGTACTACACATGTGTAATCTTATATATATATATATATATATATATATATATATATATATATATATATATATATATATGTGTGTGTATATATATATATATATATATATATATATATATATATATATATATATATATATGGCTATCTGGGTAATAATATGTACGTATATTTCCACCATATGTCCTGGACATGGAGTGTAGCCCTACCGCAGCCTCTATAGTCCCACAGTCGTAGTGCAAGGGGATGTCAGGTATGTATAGCAGGTATATAAGTAGACTATTGCTACTGTCATTGGGATTGTCTTCACAGACATAGTGTGTATTGGAGGTCACATCTGCTTATAACATGTGTGCCATTGGCTACTGACAGACATCCTAAGGACATCATAGTAAAGTACCACTGCTAGCACGTAATGCCCCTGTGGACTGCAGCAGAGATATTGGCCAATATATGTGGACATTCTGACACACTCTGTACAGTCCATAGGTATACACATAACCCGTTAGTGCTAAACATGTGTACCATGCCTGACAATATGGATGTAGGCAGCCATGTAGATGGGTATAACACATAACGACTGGAATACATTTGCCACCATAGGTTATGCATTCACACACCCCCGTCTGGCCTGACACATAATAACTGCTGGTACAGGGGTGGCATGGCCACCTACTACCCACTAGATATTGACATACATCTGTACAGCATACCACTGCTCTGTCTGACATACATGACTGTTAAGGGAGGCCTGGCAGCAGTACATCTGGCAAGTATCTGCACATGACATCTCACTGGGTAAGTACACTAAGCTGCTAGGCATGTAACAATGCACTGTGCAGGCTACATGCAGACTGGCTCAACACTGGCCTACATATCCTATGGGGGAATGCACATGTACCTGCATATATAGCAGGCTCTACAGGTATGTCACAGCAATGGGTAAGATACACCTGTGTGAAAGTGCATAACCACAACCAATGTGAACACTGCCACATATGTTAAGCTAGCATAATATTACAGTGTATGGACTATCTGTTCGACACCATCCTCATATGTGCCACTCACAGACTGACCCCACATATGTTGGGCTGCTTCACAGTTTGGTGTGATGGCTGTCTGTGGTATAGGACATGTGTGTGTATGGCCCTACAAACATGTACGCCAATACGGTACCATACAGTGGAGCAGCATGTAACATCAGATAGGACGGAACCTAGAACAATGACATCTGCCACAGTCTGTACACAGGCTAAAGTACATATTAACAATACACACACTGTCAACATTCACCATAAGTACACAGACCTCAGTACTGTACAAACATCCACAGAATGTCCAGGTTATGTCATCAAATATAACCCCTACTGTACATAACATGTGTAGCAGTCTGATGTTCTTCGTGTTTCACTGTTGCAGTCATTACATTTGGGTAATCCTGCTGGCATGTTGCCCTCAGTCGGCCTGAATTCCAAAATCTTAGGTCCTGCGTCGGCTGTAGTTGCCCTTTCCCTGACGTCAGGTCATCAGGGGTATAAAAGTAGCAGCCGATGCCATTTTCTTTAGTCTTTCTTGCCGCACGGTGCCCGAAGCAGAAGCAGTTCGCAAGTGCCGGTCGTCCGACTCCTGAGATTTTCGAGTTCGAATTTCAGATCCGAAGTCTTCTATAAAGCTAAGTACCCCATTGGGGTAACTTTTTTCTTACTCCAGAACCAATGTCAGAAAAAGTTAATAATTGTATTTCTTGTGGGAAGCAAATACCTCATAAGGACTTTCATTCTTACTGTATTCCTTGCCTAGGCCCTGATCATAATTTTCTGGGTTGTCGGTTTTGTGCTAGATTTAACCAATGCACTATTAAGCATTGGTATGATTTTGCTTTAAACTACTTTGGACACAGATTTAATTATCCAGAAATGTCATCGGAAAGCCATCCGACTACCAGAGTTCACAAAAAACGCAAAGAAAAGGAAAAAGAAAGACAGCCAAGGCCCAAAACCGACGACAAATCTTCTCCTAAGCCAGTCGCCGGTTCACTGGTTCTCAGTGAGGTGCTTTCACAGCCCCTGACGACCGCTACTTTAGAGTCGCAATCCGCTACCAACTCCCACATGGAGTCAGCCATGCTGCTGGAAACTCAAAGTATTGGAGCCTCGGATGCTAATCCTTCAGATGGGTCCGGAGCCGCTGACCAGGCACCGGCTTCTGAGGGTGTATTCAGACCCAAACACCTATACATTAAACCTACTTCAAAGGCAAAGACTAAAGCACCTTCAAAGGCAAAGAAGCAAACTCAAGAGCCACGTGGACAGGCCTCCATGCCCAAAAAACAGATGCTCAAAATGGCCAAAGACTTGATTACCTTGATCAGGGGTTCCCATCCCCCTCCTGATAAGAGGCCTAGGCAAGAGACTGACTGTGAATCTTCAGAACAGGTTTCCATTTCTTCTGATTCCTCTTCTGATTAGGAATATTATTTTCCCCCCTATGAGGATTCTGATGCTGAAGAATCCATACCTTCAGCTTCTCCTCCTGAGGATTATTCTTTTGGGGAAACCTTACATACCATGAGGGAGCATTTCCACTGGGAGAGCCAAGATTTTTCAGAGTCTAAAAGGAGGCTCAGGGATTTCCTGTTACTACCTCAGCACAAGCCACTAGCCATCCCTCCTGTGTTAGACATTGTAGATGATGTGTTTTCGGAGTCAAGCTTTACCCCTGACTCCTTACCTCCACCTCCTGTTAAGCCTGACAGATATTACAGGGTTCCTGACTCACATAAATTCCTTTTTAAAAACCCTGCTGCAGACCCAGAAACTATTTCTCAGGGTCCCAAGGGTGTTAAGGCTTCCGCTGCAAAAAACCCAGCCCTTCTGATAGGGATTCTAGGGCACTGGATAGATGGGGGAAAAAGGTTTACACATCTGCTACCTTGGCTATAAGGGCTTTAAACTGTCAATTTCATATGCTCAAATATCAGCAACATGTCATGGCATTGCTTAAACAGAAAATGTTGTTAAATTCTGAATGTGCAGAAAACAAGGAAATGCAGGATATATTGCATGCAGCTGAACAAGTTGGAAAGCATACTTTGCAATGTGGTTTTGATTCTTTAGAAGCCTCCTGCAGGGCCACAGTTACTGGTTCTGTAATTAGAAGGCTCATTACAATGCAGAGCCACCAATCTTTTCTCATCCCTTATTAAAACAGTACCTCAGAGGAGCCAAAAATGTAAGGCCTCCAAGGAGATCACCAATGCCTGAATGGGACCTCAACTACGTATTGGAAAAACTCACCCTGTCTCCTTTTGAACCAGCTGCTACTGCTGATTTAATGTTTTTATCTTGGAAAACAGCTCTGCTCCTAGCAATAACCTCTGCATGATGAGTTTCAGAGCTACAGGCACTCATGGCTGTCAAACCTTTTATCACTTTTTATCCAGACAGGGTCTCCCTGAGGACAAACCCAACATTTATGCCTAAGGTGGTATCCAGTGTGGCTCTTAACCAAACCATTCATCTGCCAACTTTTTATCCAAATCCACAGAACAAGGGGGAAATAATTCTGCATTCTTTGGACGTACACAGATAGCTTAGATTCTACTTGGACAGAGCCAAAGTTTTCAGAAAAACAAAGCAATTACTAGTGGCATATGCTGCAGGATCACAAGGAAAGGCTCTCTCAAAGCAGACTATTTCAAAATGGATAGGCCACTGCATTCGTTTCTGCTACTTATACCATGGCAAGCCGGTGCCTAAGTGCATTAGGCCACATTCCAACAGAGGTGCAGCCACTTCAGCAGCCTTTCTCAGAGGAGTACCAACCAAGGACATTTTAGAGGCAGCTACTTGAAGTTCAGTGAACACCTTTACAAAGCACTATCATCTGCCACTCTACTCTAAATCCAGGGCAGGCTTTGCCACTGCAGTTCTGCAGGGTCTCGTAGCCGCTCCTAATGCCGTTTAGCTCCAGCCTCCCAACCATAGCTTTGGGAATCTACCCAAATGTAATGACTGCAACAGTGAAACACGAAGAACATAGTACAGTTGTGTACACTTACCATAAATGTAGATGTTCGAGTGTATTCACTGTTGCAGTCCAGGTTACCCACCCGCCATCCCCCCTTTTTTCTTCTGATGGAACCTATCTTTTCTTCTCTGATTTATACATCCTATGTGGTGTATTTGCTGGTGGATGAAGCTAAAGTTTATATTGCTGCATGTTATTTTATATATAGATATAAATTTTGACTACCCTTTTTGGGGGCACCTGACATCTGGAGCAAGAAAAACTAAAGAAAATGGCATCGGCTGCTACTTTTATACCCCTGATGACCTGACGTCAGGGAAGGGGCGACGACAGCCGACGCAGGACCCAAGACTTTGGAATTCAGGCCGACTGAGGGCAACCTGCCAGCAGGATTACCCAAATGTAATGACTGCAACAGTGAATACACTTGAACATCTACATTTATGGTAAGTGTACACAACTGTACTATATCTCACTGGCTTGTTATCAGATATGATGACAGTAATTATGGTGTACAGCACATATGCACCACTTCATGCATGACATATGTACACAGGTTGATAGAGTTGTGGCTGGAAGCACATACACAGGGCCAGTAATGACATGTTGCTGTGATAACCTCATACATTTACTGTTGTTGCAGCATATGTCCTATGAGGGATATGAAGCCAGTAACTGTAATGGCTTTCACCATCTACAGACTGCAATCCTCACACTACCTTCTGCAGTCTACAGATAGATAATCCATGGGTAACACATGAAACCAAAGGCACAACACACTGCCCTGTCTGCAGATGACCCAGCAGATGGGGATTCTTTATAAACATAGAACTCACATGGCAGGTATTGAGACATGTAGGACAGTCATATCCACACACACACACACACACACACACACACACACACACACACACACACACACACACACACACACACACACACTGTTAAACCAACAGTACTCCAAATGCATTATAGCAGCACTTACAGTCTGTAGTCAGGTCAGGCACATCCCCCTCCTGTGTGTTACCCTGTTTCCACAGTGCATGTTGTTAGAGGTAAATCCCCAATCCATCTGAGATGCTGTTTGCCAAACAACCGATCTAGTTCCTGCTCACAATGAATAAAAAGGGCCAACACCAACATGATGTTACTAGATAGATATTGGAGTGTGTTTCCATGCAATTGGCTATGGGAATGTTACCACAGCTGTTCCACATGCAATCAGCTAGGGGAGGGCTGCAGTTCGTGCAGAGGCCATCAGCTGATCATGAGCATCACTTAAAATACACATGCTGCTGCCAGACAAAGCAGGTGTAGGTCTCCACATCCACCAGAGAGGGAGTGGGAGAGGCAGACAGAGGCAAAGACAAGTCAGGGAGGAGTGGGAGAGTAAAACCTAAGCATGTTTCTGTCACACACCTACCAGCACAGGGTATCAAACCCCTGACGACTATGTAGTGCTATCACAGTTCTATGCAGTTATTGGATGCACCACATGGGTTACCTGTTGTGGAGCCCTCAGAACATACATGGGATAGTGACTGACATCTGCAACAGGGATACGGTAGCTATACGGTAGGTAACGTACATGTGCCTGTCCACATGAACAGGTGCCAGCATCAACACAGCCACACTCTCACAGAGACACACACACATTAACACACTTGGCAGGGCCAGGATTACAACTCATCAGTAGTGGGATTGCCACAACACATCACTGTGCAGGTATCACACACACCACACAGGTCATATGGTGGTTGCATGGGCAAAGGGTATGGGGAGGTGTCTGACATCAGACAGCATGCTTCAGTATGCCCATGGGGGTGGTAGGGAGTGTGGATGTGAACATATGCACATACAACACACACACAAACACACAGGGTGCCAGTACTGACATGCATGGGACATATCTGCACGGGTGTGTGGTGGTCGACTGTGCCAGACGGCTATACAAGGCTAGGCAGTGGGTATACCTTGGCATCAGGCCACATGACAATGGTCTGCATTGTGGCTCAGGCCTGTAGTTTCTGCATTTGCCCACACAGGTGGGTATTGTATCTCCCATCCAGTCACCTTGGTGACTATTGTGTGTGGCCAATGCTGTGTATCACTTGCCATGTATGTGTTCCTTAGTCCATGACATGGACAGTGTCTGGGATGTGCACACCTCCCACATGCATGTACAGTGACATGTGGAACTGTACCTGGGGTGTCTGGCTCATGTTGTGAACACAGATTATCATCAGATCGGCCAGTCTTGCCCACCTGTGGTGGGAACTGGTAATGGCCAGCAGGTTTACCCTGCACCTACATTGATAGCATGCTAACGGCATTCCCTGGTGGCATCTGTCAATAAAGGGTATGTTGTCAGGCATGGTATGTCCTTTGTGGGTCACATGTGATTGCACCACAGGTGTTGCAGGTGTCCATTGTGGAACATGGGGAAGGTGCACTGTCTGCATGCTCATGCATATTGGACAGGGTGCCATGCCCTCTGTAGCCCACAGCTATCATCTCATAGTTACTATCAGTGGCCAATATGCAGTGTACTACCCACATATTGGCTGCTGCCTAGGCATGTGTGTGTGTTTGAGACATGGGTTGAGAGTGTGCTCTGACTAATACTGTGGTTGCTAACTGTGATTGACTGGCCTTAATGTCACATGTATGGGTATGACTTTGCACCCCAGCCTCTCAGCTATTTCAAATCTGTTATCCCTGTACGGTGGACATTGTGATATACAGTAGGGCCACCATATTAGAACTATGCAAAACCCGCTCCACATTGGCCACAGACTCACAACCATCTCCACACAGAATATGAGCTACAAACACACACACACTCACACACACACACACACACACACACACACACACACACACACACACACACACACACACACCTGTTATGTCTGGGAGTAGAACCCCTACCTAACTTGTTTATTACACTACAGTGCTACACATTTATAGTACGTGCTATGGAGATTACTGGAATACTGCTTCCCCAAAGGTGTATATCAAATTGGTTGACATCAGCAGGATTGCCAAAGTAGGCCATTCGAATTGTAGCGTGTGACTAGCCTAAAATGTATTGCTCCCTACACAGACAGTGACACACACACAAAACATCCACAACTGACATGGGTGGATATAGAACCCCTAGCAGAGGTCTATATCACACTACAGCATGGAGCTGTTATGGGACACACCACAGGGATTACTAGAGAACTCCCTATTCAAAGGTGTATACACAATGAATGACATCAGCAGGATTGCCAAAGTAGGCCATTTGAAATGTATTGAGTGTGACTAGCCTATAATGCATTGCTCCATACACAGACATTGAAACACACACAAAACATACATAACTGCCATGGGTGGAGATGGAACCCTACCACAGTTCTAAATCACACTACAGCAGTACGCAGTTATGGCACATGCTATGGATACTACGGGGCTACAACCTTTCCAGAGGTATATTTCTAGGTGGGTGACATTAGCAGCCTTGCCAAAATTGAGTATATAAATTATAAGGAGTGTGAGTACCCTAAAAAGCATTGCTCTCTATGCAGACAGGGTCCAACAGACACATACACACACTTGCCATGTCTGTGATTAGAACACCTACCTAACTACTTTATCACACTACAGCAGTATGCAGTTTCAGGACATGCTATGGAGATTACTGAGCTACAACCTTCCCAGAGGTGTATTTCTAGGTGGGTGACATCAGCAGCATTGCCAAAGGTGAGTATATCAATTGTAAGGAGTGTGAGTACCCTAAAAAGCATTGTTCTCTACACAGACACACACACACACACACACACACACACACACACACACACACACACACACACACACACACACACACACACACACACACACACACACACACTTGACCTGTCTGCTATTAGAACACCTATTTAACTACTTTATCACACTACAGCAGTACACAGTTACAGGACACACTATGGAGATTACTAGGCTACACCCTTCCCACAGGTGTATTTCTAAGTGGGTGACATCATCAGCCTTGCCAAAGTTGAGTATATGAATTGTAAGGAGTGTGAGTACCCTAAAAAGCATTGCACTCTACACAGTCAGACATGCACACAAACAGACACACACTCACACACAATTGCCAAGTCTGGGGTTAGAACTCATGCCTAACTAGTTTATCATACTATAGCAGTATGCAGTTATGGGATGCATCACAGAGATTACTGGGCTACAATTCTCCCAAAGGTGTATTTCACATTGGATGACCTCAGCAGGCTTGTCATAGTAGGGCTATGGGGAGGGCAGTGTGTGTGCATGGGCCCTAACCCATTCATCTAGGGGTTGACACGCCACATGCGGGCACACACACAGGGTCATATTTCACAGGTACGTGTATACAGCTGCTGGATGACTACTTCCTTGTACAGTCATGTTGCACAGCTGGCACCACATAGTCTGTAATGCTGACAGATACTGGTGGCTAGTATCTGCAGTGAGTGACATCTGCACCTCATGTGTTTGGCGCCCTTTGGCTGTATGCTGGGTGGGACAGGCCTGGATGGCTCCTTGTCACAGTCACCCTCTTCCACACATCTATGTATGTCTACCTTTGGCTTAATATAGTGTGTTGTCCTGACATATATATCTGTATTCCTATCCACTGTGTGTGCAAGACATGAGTGGTACATACTGATGAGTGTCTGCACTAACAACTGCAATGGCCAGACATGTCTGGTCTACTGGTGTTTGCAGACATGGCCTTCGTGTGTTTAAGTGTGTGAGCATGCCCAGTATGACCTTTCAGTATGTATTTGACTGACATTGCCTTCATTTCTCTGTGTGTGAGCATGCCCAGTATGGCCGTCTGTACTGACTGTGTGTATTGTGTCCAGGTAGTTTGTGCTGCTGTGCTGACCTTTGTGTTGTACACCGACAGGTAGCATGCTGTCTCTGCAGGGTATCCATCGATCATTTGGCTTTGACTGTTACTACATTTCTGCATAGCAGGGGGCACACCTGACTGTTCCTACATTTTTACACAGGATTGGGGGGGCACACCTGACTGTTATTACATTACTATGTAGGATGGGGGGCACACCTGACTATTACTACATTTCTACACAGGATTGGGGGGGGGTCACACCGGACTATTATTACATTACTATGTAGGATGGGGGGGCACACCTGACTATTACTACATTTCTACACAGGATTGGGGGGTGCACACCGGACTGTTATTGCATTACTATGTAGGATGGGGGGACACACCTTACTATTTCAACATTTCTACACAGGATTGGGGGGCACACTTGACTGTTATTAAATTACTATGTAGGATGGGGGCACACCTGTCTATTTCTACATTTGTACACAGGGTTGGGGGGTACACCTGACTATTATTACATTACTATGTAGGATGTGGGGGGCACACATGACACTTGTACACATTTGCTATGACTGCACTGGTATGTCAGGTACTCCATTTCATTCTGTATTGCTAACTATCATGCTGACTAGAGATATACCAGTATACTACAGATCGTGGCTTTGGTTACCCTACATATTATTGTCTGACTTCGTAAACTTCAGAACTAACATCCCACTGCCTGCCCTGCTGTGGTCTGTCTGTATAAGCCTGGGGGGGTTAACCAAAGCCATCATTCAGGGGACCATGGCACAGGCTCTGTTATGGTTTGTCTACACCTGTCCTGCTGGCTGAGACTGTTGTTGTATATGTGAACCATCCTGACTGGCATGTGTGGGTCATATGGACACACATGTCACTCAGCACATTTCCTGCAGTGGGGTTTGTCACACTGTGTAGTACTGGCTACTATGGTGACCCCAGTATGTGTTACAGATGTCATGGTGCCACTATGGGTGTCTACTGTCTGCTGCCATAACATTCAGCCAATTCCCTTGCATGCTGACATCCATACCATAGCTACAGGTAATGACACATTCTACTCCATTTGGCAACTGGTAGGTCGCTTGACTTACCTTGAAGGTGTGCCAGACTTGCAGATGGTGCTGGAGGGCTGCCTATGTCGGATGCACATAGTACACTCCCTATACATGGTTGAGCACAGGTAGTGTCTTGTTTGGCATCCCTTTTACTGTATGTGCAAGTCAGAGAGAGGTGTCATTCCCTGGGACCCTACTGTGTCAGTGTATGTCCTATGCATTTCCTCTTTGCCAAGGCCAGGGCATACTGGGCACGCCTCCTTCTGCCTAATAGGGCAGGCTGAGGTTGTTTTTCCTCTGCGTCACTCTGTGCCTCTGCAGGCCTTGGCATTGATTGGGAGCCTTGTGACCCTGCCCCATGCTGTTCCTGCTGCAGCTGTTTCCGCAGGATCATATTGTGTAGCATAGCACATACCATAACAATTTGGGTACATGTAGCTGGTGAATACTGCAAGGCTCCACCGGATGTATCCAAACACCGGAACCGTGACCTGAGCATCCCAAACACATGCTCTATTATATGTCTGGCCTGTGAGTGTGCCTCATTATGGTATTGTTGTTCAGGTGTGTGTGCATTTCTGATGGGTGTCATCAGCCACAGCTCCAGTGTGTACCCAGCGTCCCCCACTAGGTGACCGTAGGGGATATCCCCACTGGCAAATCTCTGGTACAGCTGTGTCAGATGCCATATGTGGGAATCTTAATAGCTTCCAGGGCAGCCAGCACACACATTCATTATAATGCCCTGGGCATCACATACGACCTGGAAGTTGATGGAGGGGATGCCCCTGCGGTTGATGTAGACCCTACCATGATCACCGGGTGGTGCTTCGATGCATATGTGTGTGCAGTGTATAGCACCCACTACCCTAGGTTATTCTGCTATTTGGTGGAAGAGACCCATATTGCTGCTAAACACCTCACGGGTGTTGAGGAAAAATACGTGCTCACTGGCATGTGCTGACATGGCATCCAGGAACTGGTGGAATACTCTGGATGCTGATGCCTGTGAGTTCCCCATGATATCCCCAGTTGTGCTTTTGGAGGTACCTGTGGCTAGTATACCTAGATCTACACATACCTTGATATCCACAGGGATGGGTTCCCCTCGGTCAGTTTGGTGTGTCAGATGTGGCCGGCACAGCTCAAAAATTTGCTGTAGAAGGTCTCTGCCCACCCTATAGTGCTCCACTATCTCCAGCTCATGTAGCCCCTGGTAGGTTAGCATGGGTCTGTACACTCTTCTCCGTCTCCTCACTGTGGGTTGTTCAGCAGCATTCACATCCTTACCACCCTCAGCCTCTTGCACATGTTGTTCTATGCTGCCTGCTGTAGCCCTTCTCAGGTTGTTAAAATTTCCCTGCTTGTATACACCAGTAGTGTAAAGTGTGGGATAAAATAGAGGAGAAGGTGTTTATTTAGTTTATAGTAGTGTTCTGGGCTGGGCTAGTCTGCTGCCTGTGTAATTGACTGATTGTGATACATTTCACCTGCCAGCTATGCTAGTTCTCCTTGATTACCTTACTACTGCTGTTTTCCCTTCCCATTGCCTCCCTTTTTAAGCCAGTGTGCACACCGCACAGAGTGCTCAAATTTTACACTGCTGCTATTTCATGGTTTAACTTCTTTTTTCATCCTGTAAAACCCGGTGCATGGCGCGCACTCCCGCTTAGGTTTTGTAAAGACTGCTAGGCAGGTTTAGACACACCCCCTAGCTTAGCTGTGCTAAGCTAGGAGCAAACCCGAGCCACAGGGCTCCAATCTGCTTACAGTATGCCTGACACACACCCCCATGATGTCACCTACCTCCTAGGCTTGCACCAAGCTATTCCTACTCTTACACGCTAGGGTAAACTGGGATTCACTATTCTTCCCCTCATTTGCATAGGATTGCCTGCTAATGCATAGTTACATGTCTCACACTGAGCCTCCCCCCTTAGCATCCACTACTCATTGGCAGGGTTGCCTTCTGCCTGCCATTGACTTGCATGGGAGAATACTGATTTTAGTTAGAATGCTTATTTTAGGTTTATTTTCTTATTTTCCCCCCTAACCCATTTGCGCGCCGCTGCCCTATACTTACACAGCCGAGATCGGTTAAAAAAAATAAAAGTTGATTTTTTTAAATTTTTTTTTTGTTTGCAATGCCAATGGCCTTATACTTGGCCATTGGCATGCTTACTACATGATATGCAGCCTTTATTTGGAGCTGTCCTAGCTCCGTTTTGGATTTTGCAGAAATGTACTCGGTTACTATCCGAGTACATTTGTGCTGATTGCACTAGTCCTGCACGGATGGTCGAAAGCATCCTGGATCGCAATATCACCTCATTTGCATGGATTTCGCCTGCAAATGGGGTGATTTGCATACAAGGCCTTCGTCCGTGCAGGATTAGTACAGGAGCTCTCGTGCATGCCCCTGCAGGCTGTTCCTGGATCGCACGGCGGACATATTGCCTGCTTGAGCTCCTGCCCTCCATGCAAGCTTTTGAGAATCCGGAGGAATGTTGCCCCCCCCTGAAATTTCCTGTAGATGTCCATGATCTTTTAACAAGTAAATTTATAAAACTTGAGTGTAGGTGACAAACAGCAGAGGGAGAAGATGCAATCATTAACCCCAATGTGATCTTGCAGCCTTTTCTTACATAACATAAAAGTGAAATATTACAGCCATTGTGTTTTTAGTTTATGCATCTTCTTTCCTATTCACAAATAATCATTTCCTATTCATACAGCTGTACTGAATGTTAATGGTGTTTAATATGTTGTACAGAAGGCAAGATTATAAGTGATATATCTGTAGACTTCTGTTAGACAGAGTGAATAAATTACTATTGCAAGCAGGCAGATGTTTTAATTCCAAAACAGAAGATAAATACTTTATAATACAATGATGTGACTAACATGGAGGGGCATATACAATGAGGAAAATAAAAAATGTGACTGACAAATTACCAGATAAGATAAGATTCCTTTATTGTCATTGCACAAGTACAATGAAATCTGTAGCAATCCTCCTAAGGTGCATTCACATATGATGAACATGAATAAATAAGAGAATACAATGCAATAGAATACCAGACGATACAATATAATGCAATGCAGTGCAGTAAATAACTATGTTATTGCACTTGGGTATATTGCACATGAAAGGAATAAGGTAAGGTGCACATGAATGTAAACATATACCTTATAGTGCAAATGGCTATTATCTGTACTCAGTGTGAGTATTTAGCATTGTTCAGACCACATATGCCTCTGAGATAGAAACTGTTTTTAAGTCTGTTTGAGATGGAATGGACCTGAACCATCTGCCGAAATGCAGCAGCTCAAACAGGTGATGTCCAGGGCGAGAAGGATCTTTCAAGATGATTGCCCTGTTGAGACAGCAAGAGGTGAAGAGTTTCTCCAAAGAGGGTAATGAGCAGCCAATGATTTCTGGGCAGAGTTAATGATCATTTGAAGGGCCTTCCTGTTTGCCACCAAGCTGTTGGCATATTACATGGAAATGCAGTATATCAGCACACTTTCAATAAAACAGCAGTAAAAAGACAATAGTAACTTTTCCTGCAGGTTGTTTTTCCTGAGGATCCTCAGAAGTGGAGTCTGTAGTGTGCCTTCTTGACTGGCTCTGTGGTGTTTATGGACCAAGAGATAGAGATCTTCTGCCACACGTACACCTAGAAACTTGAAGGCAGGAACCCTTTCCACACAGTTTCCATTGACGTATATGGGTTGTGTTCTACGTTGTGCCTCCAGAAATCTATTATGAGTTATTTTGTTTGGTAGAATTCAGGGCAAGGTTATTCTCAGCACATCATGCAGCCAGTCTTTGAACTTCATCTCTCTATGGTGTCTTGTATCCTCCTGAAATAAGTCCAAAAACTGTGGTGTCATCTTGCAAAATTACTTATGGTATTAGTAAAATGAAAGGGGACACAGTCATAGTTGTAAAGAGTATACAGAAGGGGGCTCAGCACACATCCTCCGGGGACACCAGTGTTTAGCCTGAGAGTGGAGGAGATGTATGGGCCTACTCTAACCATATGAGGACAGTTAGTCAAAAAGTCTTTAATCCAATGGCAGGTAGGTTCTGAAAATCCTGGGCCAGCAAGTTTAGTGACCAGTCTATCTGGGATAACTGTGTTAAAAGCTGAATTAAAGTCTACAAACAGCATCCTCACATAGCTCCCCAGTTGCTTAAGATGACAAAGTGCAGTATGTAAGGCAGTGGTGAGGTCAACCTCCATAGATCTATTTGCTCTGTATCGCAGAATTAGTTGCTCAAAACACTTCATGATGACTGGAGTAAGTGCAACTGGACAGTTTTCGTTGAGACTACTGATGACAGGTTTCTTTGGCAGTGTAATGATAGTAGTTGACAAAATGGAATAGTAGACTTAGACAGAGACAGATTGAAGATCTTTGTGAAGACCCCAAAGAGCTGGTCCATGCATACTTTCAGCACCCATCCATCACTCCATCAGGGCCAGCAGCCTTTCTTGGATTTACTACTTTGAGCACACATCTTACATAATGCTCTTGTACTGTAAAGGTGTGGTTGTAGGAGGCTGGTATAGATGCCATCTGTAAGGAGGCATTCGGGTTTTTTTAATGTTTTATTTTTCTGTGTTTTTAGATTTTGTTGTTTTATGTATACAGTATGATAATTGTGTTTTGTTATAACAGGATTTGATGATGCTTCCATCTTTGTTCAATGGATTCATGGAAAATTATAAGACATTAATGATGCTTTATGAAAAGATGTTTATTTTGCTTAGATGGAGTCATCTCTTCTCACAAAAGAAAAAGAAAATCCTAAAAAACAATTAATAGTTGCAGTAAGGTAGGATGAGCCCATTGGCATGTTTCAAAGTGCCTATTGCTATCCACGGCTTACATTTGGAAGCATTTGAGAACTTTAATATATGCTGCAGAAGTAAAAAGAATATGCAGATTAGGAGGGGAAACTAGTCATAGCATTAACATCAATAATTCACTACCGAGTACCTGTGGGCTATCCTCCAAAGACATAAGATGGTGCTGTCATTTGTGGACATGCACTGAGCGAAATACTATTGAATAAATGTTACAGGTTTGTGAGCTTCCTAATGCACAGTGAATTTCCTGAGTCAACTCTTACTATAAATGCAGATTATATTATGTAAATAAACAAAACAGGTCACACACCAAGGGACAAATACCTCGTGGCCAAAAGTAAAAAGTCAATAATCCACAAAAAAAACAATAAAAAACGAGGTAACCAGGCACAACTCTTTCTTCTGTTATAATAAAAACATATTTATTATAAGAATAAAACAAGGTAAGCGCTTTCGCTGAAATAGCTTCATCAGACCTTTAACCAAATAATCAAGAGTCTAATACATTTATAGTGCTTTCAGAAAAAACCTAACCAATCGGACTTAACCATCCATTAAACTAAAAAACATGTGATATTGCAATATGTAATGATATTTAAAGACATATCTGGCATCAAAGACATACATCAGATAAAACAAAAACTCTTTTCATTAAGGCAATATAATTAAAAACACATGACATTACGATGCATGATAATATTTAAAAACATGTCTGACATGAAAAATATCAACAAATACAACACTCCCATACTTAAAAACAGAGACTAGACCTGGATTTAACACTTACTAATTCTACGGGCTTTAAGTAAGGACTTGATGGATGCCCTCTCATTTAGTTCTTTCCCTCTATCTGCTCTGAGGGTAATGATCCAATGAGTTTCCCTTTTCTCAGTATGATTCCTAATGTCACCTTCATGAATGTGCGGGGTGACTATTTCAATAACCCTAAATGCAAACTTGTGTGAGTCACCTGATGTTTTAATATGTTTAGAGAGGGCATTGTGTTCAGATTGGATCCTAATGCCATAGAGATGTTCCCTTATCCTGTCCCTAAAAGGTCTGTTGGTCTTCCCCACGTATAAACAGTGGCAGCACTCACATTCCGCTAAATAAATCACATTGGAAGTTGAACAATCTGCTGCTGCTCTAAAAAACAAACTCCCTGTCTAGGTCTGGATGTAAAAACACATTTGAACTATGAATAAAAGGACAAAAATTACATCTGCCACATGGTTTAGTAAACGTTATCTGATCCTCCACACTTCTAAAGTTCCTACTATAACAAAGTAGTCTCTTAAGATTCTTCTTATTCCTATATAGGAATCTAGGACTATAACCTACTAAGTCCCCTATTGCGGGGTCTACTTATCTACCACATAATCATCCGTTAGTTGATGTTTATATTAAGCTGACAGAAGAGGAATTATTTAAATTTTGTGATAGGAGAGTAACTCAGAAAAAGAAATATAGGAGAGATAATCTGAGCCATGATGAAAGGGATGCACTTAAGTTACAAGCGAATGAGTCAATTACAATTAGACCAGTTGATAAGGGGGGCCTTATCGTTCTTATGGATAGGACCTTTTACAATGAATCCATGAAAAGGATGTTAAGTGATCAAAAATTTTATAGATCATTAACAATGACTGATGTCGATCGTATTATGAAGAATATCTCTGATACTTTATTAGATGATTTGAGAAGTGGGTTAATTACAAGTGAAGTTCATAAGTTTTTGAATGTTGAAAATCCGTTGATTCCACTCATTCAAGGACTTCCTAATGTCCATAAACAACCCCTGAATCCACCGATGAGGCCCATTGTGGCCAGCGGAGGATGGTCCACAGACCCACTCTCAATTTTTATTGAGAAACATCTTAGACCAGTCATAGAGCAGAATAGAACAGTGCTGAGAGATTCAAAACAGTTTCTAATGGACTTATATGATTGTATTACAAGTAAGGGCACTTTAGATGGTGTCTTGTTTGTAACTTTTGATGTTCAATCACTTTTTACAAACATATCAAATGACCTAGGTATACAATATACACATGAATATCTAGTATCTAACAGTGAGTATGATTTATTAAAAACTGACTTGATTTGTCATTTTTTGGAGATGGTTTTGGAATGTAATGTTTTCACCTTTGATGGTGACATGTAGCTTCAGAATGATGGTGTGGCTATGGGCACTTTGTGTACCAATAGCTACACCAACACATTTTTAGCACATTGGGAGAGCACAGTTTTGTCTCAGTTGACTGAGTTCCAGCAGCATGTTGTGTTTTATTGACATTTTGTCGATGATTTGTTTTTGTTATGGGAAGGGGAAATTGAACAACTGATGGCGTTTCAAAGTCTGATGAATGGTTTACTGGACTGTTTAAAATTTACTATGACATTTTCAATTGATCGAGTAGAGTATTTGGATTTATACATACAGAGACTAGATAATGGCCTCATGAATACTGGTGTTCATCGTAAGACTTGTTATAGGAATGTTTTGTTGTTTAGATCAAGTATGCATCCTCAGCATATTTTTGTGAACTTGATTAAGGGCCATGGTATGAGAGCATCAAGGTTGATTCCTACTACTATAGGGTTTCATGAAGAAATTGAGGACCTTACTGTAAGACTCAGCAGTAGAGGTTACACTGCCACTGAGATTGATAGGAACCTCTCTAAGCTGGATGAGTTAAGAGAAAGTGTAGCCCTGCCCTATTATGGACCATGAGAAGATAATATACAAGTAGTTGATACTACACATAGTAATAACCATCTGAGGATACCAATGTTTTATTCCAGTGATTTTAAGGAAGTTAAAGAAGTATTCAGAAAGAACTGGTCCCTATTGACAGTAGACCCCGCAATAGGGGACTTAGTAAGTCATAGTCCTAGATTCCTATATAGGAATAAGAAGAATCTTAAGAGACTACTTTGTTATACTAGGAACTTTAGAAGTGTGGAAGATCAGATAGCTTTTACTAAACCATGTGGCAGATGTAATTTTTGTCCTTTTATTCATAGTTCAAATGTGTTTTTACATCTGGACCTAGACAGGAAGTTTGTTTTTTAGAGCAGCAGCAGATTGTTCAACTTCCAATGTGATTTATTTAGTGGAATGTGAGTGCTGCCACTGTTTTTACGTGGGGAAGACCAACAGACCCTTTAGGGACAGGATAAGGGAACATCTCTATGGCATTAGGATCCAATCTGAACACAATGCCCTCTCTAAACATATTAAAACTTCAGGTGACTCACACAAGTTTGGATTTAGGGTTATTGAAGTAGTCACCCCGCACATTTGCGAAGGTGACCTTAGGAATCATACTGAGAAAAGGGAAACTCACTGGATCATTACCTCAGAGCAGATAGAGGGAAAGGACTAAATGAGAGGGCATCCATCAAGCCCTTACTTAAAGCCCGTAGAATTAGTAAGTGTTAAATCCAGGTCTAGTCTCTGTTTTTTAGTATGGGAGTATTGTATTATTTGATATTTTTCATGTCAGACATGTTTTTAAATATTATCATGCATCGTAATGTCATGTGTTTTTAATTATATTGCCTTAGTGAAAAGAGTTTTTGTTTTATCTGATGTATATCTTTGATGCCAGATATGTCTTTAAATATCATCACATATTGCAATATCACATGTTTTTAGTTTAATGGATGGTTAAGTCCGATTGGTTAGGTGTTTTCTAAAAGCACTATAAATGTATTAGTCTCTTGATTATTTGGTTAAAGGTCTGATGAAGCGATTTCAGTGAAAGCGCTTACCTCTTGTTTTATTCTTATAATAAATACGTTTTTAGTATAACAGAAGAAGGAGTTGTGCCTGGTTACCTCGTTGCTATTGTTTTTTGTAGATTATACTATGTGTTTAGCCTGATTAAATTGTAACTGTTATTCTAAGCCTCTTAGTTTTGGTTTAAGCACTTGGCCTTCATGCCAGTTGTTTAACATTAAGAAGGTTTGTAGTCTACACTCTTGTGGCAGGAGAGATAGCTTACTCCATTCTAAGTTGGGAATTACTGGTTGAAGGCTTAGTGTGTCTGTTATTCTAAAAGTGTCATCGTTCTGGTTTAAGCACTTGGGCTTCAGACCAGTTATTTTACATTAAGAAGGTTTGTAGTCTGTACTCGTGTGGGAGGAGAAGGTAGCCTCTGCCCTTCTGACCTGGGAGCTGCTGGTTGAAGGCTTAGTGTGCCTGCTTATTTGAACTTTTTTTTTTCTGAAATTGTTGCACTTTGTCTGCTGTAGCATATACTAGATTCAGACCTGCTGAATCTAGCTCTGTTTGGATAATGAGCACCAAACCAGGCCATCGTTTGTTGGAGAGGGTTCCCTGCACCCAATAGTGTATAGTTAGAACTCATCTGATTGAAGGTTGCTGGAACAGGAGTCAGTTTTGAGCTTTTTTATTGGTAAATTTGTTTAAATCAGTTTGCTCTCATTTGCTACATAAGCACCACATTTGCATAGGTTTGCACTTGTTTTAGCAAAGCCCCACAGAGTTTGGCGACCAGCTACTGCTCTGCTGTATTTACATGATCAATCCAAACCATCTGCTGATCTCTGCAAAACTTAAGTAGAATTTTTCACTGTATATTGCACTTTTGAACTACATTTTTACCTGTTCCCTATTATATGGTCAAAGACGCATTCTTTCAAATGCAGCTTGATTTAACTTGAAAGCACGAAACGGTAAAATACCGAAATGGCATATAAGCAAATTCTTTCCCTGGGAAAGAAATTGTTTGGCCGCCTTCGTTATTTTGCCATTTTCGTCACTGTAGTGCAATTTTGGAGTTGGTATATTTAAGTAGGGGGGTGTGGGGGGCACAGCCCCCCACTTTATGTAATTTTTTAAAGTTTTTGGGGGTTTTCGCTGTTTTTAGTGTTCAGGATTATAAGCTTTCGCTTACATGGGATCGATAAATCAACGTTCACTTTTTTAAGCATTTGCTGATTTAATATAGACCCTTTTTACCATGTCACTGCTTATTTGAACTGTTTTTTTTTTCTGAAATTGTTACACTTTGCTGTAGCATATATTAAATTCAGACCTAGTAAATCTAATTCTGTTTGTATAACTGGAACACTAAATCAGGCCATCTTTTGTTGGAGATAGTTCCCCTCCACCCTAGTGGCAGGAGTGTGCAGTTAGAGCTCATCTGATTGAAGGTTGCTGGAACAGGGCTCAATTTGGAGCATTTTTATTGGTTAATTTGTTTAAATCAGTTTGCTCTCATTTGCTACATAACACCGAGTTTGCATGGGTTTGCGCTTGTTTGCGCATCTCACACTACCGAGCAGCGGTGGGCACTGTTGGTGGTTATAGACGCAAGCACTTCTGCCTGAAAATTTTCCTTTAGTACTCTGCTGGTGCTCCATCAGTGAGTTCTCATGATTGTTCCTCACTGACAGGTGATACATTCAGCAAAGCTCCTGAGGTACCAACACAGATCCTACCCACTAACCCTTCAGATTTTTTGTCCACTTCTCCTGTCCTCTACTTTACCCAGTCCTTCCTGTCTTCTCCTTGTTTTCTGACCACATCAACTTACTTAGCATTATGGATGGACAATTTCCCACAGTTTCTCCAGCCAGCCTGGTCGACATGGGCATCATGAGGCAATGTAGCAATTGCCTCGGATACACTGACAACCCACTTCTTCTAATCCACACAAATTCATTAAGTGAGAGATGCGTCTATATCAAAAACCTAGAATCCAGGATCTCTCACTCACCAGTCAGTTCATCTGATACTAAGCAGGTTGTCAGCATGCACACCTCACCTCCTGCACCTACCAAACCAACAACATATAAACCTACATATGCAGAGGTCCTTACAAGAAGCTTACCTAATCATCAGAGACCTCTGCTCCCAAACACAACTACAAGCACAAATCACATAATATATCCTCTGTAGAACATAGTACACAAAATAAATCACACACCGATGTCTCACCAGTCAAGCCACTAAGGCATAACACAAAAACAAACATCTTAGTCATAGGTGACTCAGTTTTGAGGCACACAGATTTCCCTCTCACCAGGATGGATAAGGAAAAAGTCACAGTCAGCTGTCTGTCAGTTGCCAGGATCCACCTCATCACACGCACTCAAGTCTCTCAACAACAGGCACTGTTATTACTCCATCATAGTCCATGTTGATGTAAATGACTTGAGATGTACCTCACTGGACATATGAAGAGAGACCTGAGTGAGCTCTCTGATTATGTGTCTCCGACAGTATATCCCTAGCCTTAGGCAGCATTTTACCTTTCCTAGGTTGACACCTCAATACAAACAAAAAAATGATTGACCTCAACAATTGGATTAGTTTCTGTTGTCATTAAAGGGGTTCTAGTATCTGTCAGCCTGGGATGACATGGTCAACAGACCTCAATATTTTGCCAGAGATGGTCTTCATCTTGTCACCCCTGGGATTCCAGTTACTGTGTAAGGCTCTTGCCACCCCCCCTAAGTGCCTTTTTAAGAAATGCCACAAGAAGAAAATTCCAATGTAAAAATACTTCTAAAAATAGTCTCAAGGTTATGCTGTTAAATGCTAGGAGTCTAAACCAGAAACTGCACTCACTGGAAGCAGTCCTCACCTTGGAAGATGCTGACATTTCTGCAGTCACTGAGACATGGTTTAAGGCTGTGGAGAGCACTCCAGCTATACCAGGTTGCATTTCCTTCCACACATTCAGACCACAAACTGAAGGCATGAGAACCAAAGGAGGTGGTGTATCAATATTCATTAAAGATAAATACACCTTTAGATTGGTTAAACAGCATGAATTTCTCAAATTACTTCAGGTGCAGTTAACTGTAAGTAAGACCAATCTTCAGGTCATTGCCAGCTATAGGACCCCCTCCATGAATCAGGGCATCCACTTGGGTCTACATGAGTGAATCAAGATACAACCAAACACCTTAGTTTTGGGTGACTTTAATTACCCATCCATTGACTGGGTAAATTATAATGTGTTCTAAATCACTTGCCCAAAGGTTGCTGGACTTTGTTAACTCCAATGCCCTTGACCAGCTGGTTGACACACCCACAAAGGGCTCAAACATCCTGTATCTGATGCTCACCAACATGGGGGACTGCCTTACCACCCCAGTGTGTGGCCATCCCTGGTGAGATCTGACCACAAATCAGTCTCACTAGAAGTAATTATAACACAAGACCCCCCCCCCCCTTAGCAACAACTAGACTAAAAAACTTCTCCAATGCCCATTACAGCCTCTTGCATGACAGCATAAACAGCTTCATAGCCCCTTCCCACACTGGAACAGACATTTATGCTGAGTTACACAGCAATAGTTTATATGAGCACCTGTACAATTGTATTGATTCTGCTGTACCTGATAAAACCAAAGCAAGATCTTCAAGAAAAAGCAAACTGCCTGGTGGATAACTGCAATTAATAGGCTATACAATAGGAGAAAGAAATTGCTGTCTAAGAGTAGGAAGGAATGGTCTCAAAACTGGAAATACTCCCTCCTCAGTGTAAACAAGAAAATAAGACTCCTAGTGAAGTACTCCAAAGCTAACTATGAATCCAAATTATTGTCCCTAACTAAGGATAACCACAAGAAGTTCTTTAGTTAGATCTGTAACCTCAAAGGTAAGGCCCAGATTTGCACTGAACTCATAGTTAATGGTACTACATATACAGAACCTGTGGATATAGCAAACCTGCTGGCTGACAGTTTCAAAACTTTACTCCTCTGCCTCCGCCACATATACCCCAAAGCATCCCTGACACCTGTCCCTCACCTAGCATCTCTGAGGAGCAGGTCTTAAATGCCCTCTCCAAGGCCAGAAACACAGCCTCTATGGGACCAGACAACATTCCAGGTTGTGTTCTACATGGGTTAAAACAGAAATTAGCATCACCACTGGGCACGCTTTTCAATCACAGCCTAAGCACTGGCCTCATCCCAGCAGAATGGAAAACAGCTACCATCATCCATTTGCACAAAAGGGGTGCATCCACAGACCCCAGAAACTATAGACCTGTTAGCCTGACCAGACTTATCTGCAAGGCCATGGAATGAATCATTATGGACCTTATTCAGAAAGGTATAGGACATTTCTGAATGCTCAATCCCACCCAGTTTGGCTTTGTCAAGGAGAGATCATGCCTGTTAAACTTGGTGGACTTCTTCAAGTCAGTCACCAAAGGCCTACACAAGGGCAAATCTGTGTATATAGCCTACGTAGAATTAGCCAAGGCCTTTGACACAATCCTCCAGTCAGTCATTATTGATAAACTCACCCAGCTGGGTATCAACCCATATATTGTGAGGTGGGTTACAAATTGGCTCACTGATAGAACTCATATGGTCAAAATAGGGGACCTCACCTCCTCCAGCAGACCTGTAACCAGTGGTGTTTCACAGGGATTAGTTCTAGTACCCCTGTTGTTCAGAATCTACTTCTCCAAAGTACAGGCTAAAACTAAAGGACTGTGGCTGACAAAGTTTGTTGATGACTGCAAACAGGGAGTGATCACTGAAACCCCTAGAGATGTCAGCATGCTGCAAGAAGGTCTTACCCAGACTAAAAACTGGTGCCAAAGTCATGGTCTTAAACTCAATGCAAAAAAATGCATTATCATCCCCTTCAGCAAGGGTGATGTTACTGCAAACTACCACATTAATAGCAATACTATAAGCACACAGTCAGTGTTGAGATATCTGGGCATGCAGGTCAACAGCAACCTTAACTTCAATCACCATGTCTCCACAGTCATAAGAAGGGCATTTTATATTGCTCAACTCATATGTAAGGGCTTTGCCCTCAGAAAAAAAGAGGTTATAACCCCACTGTACTCTTCCTTCATCAGGCCAAAAATAAGAGTACAACGCTCCCTTTGATATGTTCCTTTCCAAACACCTGCAGCAATTGGAGGGACTACAATTGTTCCTTACAAATAAAATTCAGGGTCTACAAGATCTGTCTTATGCAGACATACTGAAATCATTGTTACTTTACTCTTTGTCATACAGACTGCTCAAAGGTAACCTGTGCCTTGCATATAGAGCAATCTCTGACCCAGCTTTAAGGGAAATGCTGCACATTCGCAAGTAAAATGGCACACAGGTCACTCACTCAAAGGACCTTAAACTGTTATGTGACATCAACAGAACTTGCTGGAGAGACAGATTTGTCTCACTGAGGCTGCCCCACCTTTGGAACAAGCTTCCTATTCATGTCAAACAAAGCCCCTCGTTGGCCCTATTTAAGATAATTTGGATGATTGGATGTGTAACCAGAAATTCACCCTGGGGAATCCACCTGTGTCCATCTTCAACAGTGGCAATATGCTGATAATAGTGTCTGCTTGAACCAGACACCCTTGAGAACATAGGTTGAAACTGGCTAGGCTTGTAACGGCCCTGGGGCTGTTAGCTTAGTAACCTCCTATGATCCTATGATCTGTCTGGTAAATAACCAAATACTGATTGAAAATGAAAATCTGAAGTTGTGCTTAAATATCTTTCTAAAGCATGTGTAACTGGTATCAGACTCAAAAAAAATTTTGTTTCTAGGTACTGTTGCTGTAGTGTCTCCTGGCTATCAGGCTTCTCCAAATTGGATTTTATACCTTTGCTCCCCCACACCAGATATCCCCAGTAGTATAGAAGTGAAAACTATCTAGAGGAGTTTTGAAACAGACAGCCACGTGGGTTATTTGTGCCCTCAATGGTATCCTTATAATGATGGTTATTAGATGGCCGTTACTCCTCCAAACATGATGGATGGATGGATGGATGCATGGATGGATGGATGGATGGATGGATGGATGGATAGATGGATGAGCAATCTGTATCACCAGGATAACACATCCCCTCCCCCCGATGGCCCCTCAGGCCATCCACGGCAGTGCTGCCCTTCCCCAAAGTATTGAGAAATTGGTTAGCTCCAATCTGACATCTCCCTCTCAAGAAAGGCACTTCTGTCTTCCTTACACCAACTCTAACAGATGCTCGAGCTGTTTAATGAGCAAGAGTTACGTGGTCAAGGTTTTATTCTTCTGTTCCAAAGGAGCTCACTCAGTAAACAAAAAAAGTGATCCGACAGCCACTGTAATCATACTTAAGTCATTTGTGGTCTACTATAAAAGACAACAAGCACCATAAATGAAAGGCAACGTGAAGAAGGAGGGAAATTATTACAAATAATGGAATTCAACTAATAAATGTCTCTAATAATGGCTATCACAGTCAGAGAAGGCCTGAGATCTAAAATATACTTATTGATTTATTTACTTATTTATAATTTATTACCCAGTGTAAAAATACTTATTTATTTATAATTTATTAGCCGGTGTAATGTGCTGATCCAAGATGGACTGATTTCAGACACAGTCTATATTCAAACACATATATTCAGACAAAATCTATTGAACTGCAAGCAGCAAAGAACAAACATTTGACAGATAAATTATATAAAGAATTGATAATCCATTCATCCTCAACCCCTTTTTCCCATTGGTTCGGGGTGTCACTTCAAAAGTGACAATCATTTTGAGCCAAGGTTCACACCACCGGGTGGCTAGCCCTGCCACAGTAGTTCATCCGTATCACTCACTCGCATCTACAGCCAATCTAAAGTGTCCAAATCACATACTGCATGTCTTTGCAATGTGGGAGGAAACCATAGCACCCAGAGGAAACCCACGTGACTGCAGGGAGGACATGTAGACTCTGCACAGAAGGAACCCCAGCCGTGAATCAAACTGGATAATCTCTTGCTGTGAGGCAACAATGCTAACTGCTGCACCAACACAGCCACCCTGTAATGTGGTGGAACAAATGTTCGCATCTAATTGCCCTAATACAATAACAGCTGCAGTGGTTTATAGGAGTAATGCACTGAATGTGGCTCAAGAGCATTTAGCTATAACCCAAATAAGGCCTAGATAATCGGTGAATAAAGCCAACATAAGTAACTCTGACCTTCTAACGTAAAAAAAAAACACAATACAGTGTGTAAATCCAATTTCTGCACACTTGCTCAAAAATCACTTTTTCAGCTATGATCACTACAAATGGGGAACTTCCCTTTGCCTCAAGGTAGACACACATTAGAGTTTTTTGAGATTTATTTGTCACTTTCATTTCCTTTTATTTTTTGTCTGTTGCTGGAGTCATGAAACCTTTGCAAGTCTTAAAATATGGTCACTTCGGTGAATAGTTTCATAATCACAGTGGTTAGCAGTGTTAAAATGAATCTTAAAAATGCATCAGTATAGTAGATTGTTTGAAAAATAACACCATTGACTATTTTTTTAAAATTAAATGATAAATAAGGAACAGAAAAAATGAAGCAGTGGAGTAAAAAAGTAGGGGTAAATGTGTCGCTACTGAAGGATTACTGTCTGAACTGGACTCAGCAAGACCAAAAGATCAAATCCAAAACTGACGAAAAGCTGACACAAGCATAAACAGTAAAAGGAGATGTAAACTCTTTTCTGTCCTTGACCTAGCACTCTTGTGTGGGGTCATTTACTGCACTGTTATAACTTGATATTACTTGTGAACCTCTGCTATCTCTGTAAAAAACAAAAACAAAAAAAAAATCTTGCTTTTTTCCCCACTTTTCTGAGAGTTAAAAAAGTTCAGTTACAGGCTTGCTGTTCCTGAACTGTTTGAAAGTTTCTGTGAGGCCATTTTTGCTTGGGCTGAAGGAGGGTCTCTGTGTTCATCAGTGGCAGTGACTAACATTGAGCAGCTTCCCTGCCCCCCGTAGAGGTGGTTACTGACTTGAAACTGTAGTTTTATTGGCCACTAGGGGTCATTTCCATAACTCCTTCATCTTCCTCTCTTAAAACCTAGTTGCCTCATGGTTTGAGCGTCTTTTCAGGCTTGTTGGCTGTTGGTGAAGCACCCTCCAAGAGGAAAAAACGCTGAGAGAAGAAGGGAGCCACTTTTGAGATTTTAAGTATTTTTCTCTGTTTATTTGCTAAGTTTTTCTGCATAGCTGCCTAGCTTGAGCATTTTCTGGCTTGTTAAACTTGATTTCTGTATTAGTAGCTGTATTTAGAGCACAACCAAAAGCTGTTTGCTGAATTTCCTGTTTGTACTTCATTTTAAATCATTTTTTTCTTAAAACTTGCATATTTTCTGTCCTTGACCTAGTACTCTTGTGTGGGGTCATTTACTGCACTGTTATAACTTGATATTACTTGTGAACCTCTGCTATTTCTGTAAAAAAACAAAAACAAAAAAAAAATCTTGCTTTTTCCCACTTTTCTGAGAGTTAAAAAGTTCAGTTACAGGCTTGCTGTTCCTGAACTGTTTGAAAGTTTCTGTGAGGCCATTTTTGCTTGGGCTGAGGGAGGGTCTCTGTGTTCATCAGTGGCAGTGACTAACATTGAGCAGCTTCCCTGCCCCGTAGAGGTGGTTACTGACTTGAAACTGTAGTTTTATTGGCCACTAGGGGTCATTTCCATAACTCCTTCATTTTCCTCTCTTAAAACCTAGTTGCCTCGTGGTTTGAGCATCTTTTCAGGCTTGTTGGCTGTTGGTGAAGCACCCTCCAAGAGGAAAAAACGCTGAGAGAAGAAGGGAGCCACTTTTGAGATTTTAAGTATTTTTTCTCTGTTTATTTGCTAAGTTTTTCTGCATAGCTGCCTAGCTTGAGCATTTTCTGGCTTGTTAAACTTGATTTCTGTATTAGTAGCTGTATTTAGAGCACAACCAAAAGCTGTTTGCTGAATTTCCTGTTTGCACTTAATTTTAAATCGTTTTTTTCTTAAAACTTGCATATTTTCTGTCCTTGACCTAGCACTCTTGTGTGGGGTCATTTACTGCACTGTTATAACTTGATATTACTTGTGAACCTCTGCTATCTCTGTAAAAAACAAAAACAAAAAGAAAATCTTGCTTTTTTCCCACTTTTCTGAGAGTTAAAAAAGTTCAGTTACAGGCTTGCTGTTCCTGAACTGTTTGAAAGTTTCTGTGAGGCCATTTTTGCTTGGGCTGAGGGAGGGTCTCTGTGTTCATCAGTGGCAGTGACTAACATTGAGCAGCTTCCTGCCCCCATAGAGGTGGTTACTGACTTGAAACTGTAGTTTTATTGGCCACTATGGGTCATTTCCATAACTCCTTCATCTTCCTCTCTTAAAACCTAGTTGCCTCGTGGTTTGAGCGTCTTTTCAGGCTTGTTGGCTGTTGGTGAAGCACCCTCCAAGAGGAAAAAACGCTGAGAGAAGAAGGGAGCCACTTTTGAGATTTTAAGTATTTTTCTCTGTTTATTTGCTAAGTTTTTCTGCATAGCTGCCTAGCTTGAGCATTTTCTGGCTTGTTAAACTTGATTTCTGTATTAGTAGCTGTATTTAGAGCACAACCAAAAGCTGTTTTCTGAATTTCCTGTTTGCACTTAATTTTAAATCGTTTTTTTTTCTTAAAACTTGCATATTTTCTGTCCTTGACCTAGCACTCTTGTGTGGGGTCATTTACTGCACTGTTATAACTTGATATTACTTGTGAACCTCTGCTATCTCTGTAAAAAACAAAAACAAAAAAAATCTTGCTTTTTTCCCACTTTTCTGAGAGTTAAAAAAGTTCAGTTACAGGCTTGCTGTTCCTGAACTGTTTGAAAGTTTCTGTGAGGCCATTTTTGCTTGGGCTGAAGGAGGGTCTCTGTGTTCATCAGTGGCAGTGACTAACATTGAGCAGCTTCCCTGCCCCCCGTAGAGGTGGTTACTGACTTGAAACTGTAGTTTTATTGGCCACTAGGGGTCATTTCCATAACTCCTTCATTTGTCCTCAGAGGAGTGGTTTAAGGCAGTAACTTGTAGTTTATTGGCCATTTTGGGTCACTTCCGGTCTTTTCCAGCCCCCTGCTATAAAGCACGCTTTAGCACGCATTAGCGCGATTTAGCGCGGAGTTGTCACTGTTGCACACTAGGGCAGCTCCGGTTAAGCAGGTTTAAACTATTCGGGCTACCTAAAGTCCACTCTTCAAATTTTTCCTTAAAACTACCTTCCTCGAACTATACTACTGATCTAATCAGCGTATCCTATAATTAAAAAGATCATCTCTACTTGACTCCAAGTAGACTATTCTCTATCTGTTAAACGTAGCACTTGCTCCTACAGTACTTATTACCTTGATACGGCACTCTTGTCATAGATAGTACCCCAAAAAGGCAACCCCCCATTTCTCGGTCACCCACGTCCCCCGGAATCTTTTTAAAGTTTTTTTTGTCTATTCCTTCTAGCATGTCGAGGGATCAGTTGCTAGTGTCCTCTCCTGCTCAGCTGGTGAACCTGGGAATATTGAGGCAATGTTACAATTGCCTCATGTACACAGACAACACTCTCCTCCTCCCACAAAACACAAATACATGCGAGAGATGCAACTATACAGCCAAACTGGAGGCTGAGCTCTCTCAACATAGGACTGGCAAGACCAGTCAGGAGGAGAAGGTTACCACACACACTATAGACCCAGTCTCACATAGTACCATTACAACCTCAAATCATACACATAAACACACAAAGACATACTCGGAGGCTCTAATCAAAAATCTACCAAAACAGCAGAGGCCACCAAAGCAGACACCCAAACAACCACCACCTCAGAACACAACACCTGCAACACATAGACCTCACAGTCAGAGTGTCAAACAGTCACAGCCCTTAAGGCCAAACACAATGCCAGACACACTAGTCATTGGTGACTCCATAGTCAGACACACTGACGTCCCGCTCACCAGACTGAGTAAGGAGAAGGTCACAGTAAGCTGCCTGTCGGGCACTAGAATCCGCCACATAACGCAAGCACTCAGGTCTCTCAACAGCAGGTACAAATATGACTCAGTCATTGTCCACGCTGGTGTAAGCGACCTGAGACGTACCTCCTTGGACTACATGAAAAGAGACATTGAGGAGCTCTCTGATTATGTAGCCCAGGCAGGTATGACCCTGACCTTGAGCAGTATCCTACCTTCACCAAGAATGATGCCACAATACAGAGATAAGATGATCAGCTTTAACAATTGGCTTAAACACTGGTGTCATTCAAAGGGGATCCAGTGTCTGTCTGCCTGGGATGACATGCTGGACAAGCCACGCTGCTTCGCAAGGGACGGCTTGCACCTGTCACCCTGGGATTCCGGATATTTGCAAAGGCTCTTGCCACCCCATAGTGCCTTTTTAGGCAAGGCTCAAATTCTAAACCTACCACCCTAGAACACAAAAAGGAAAAAACTAAGGGTAATGCTGCTCAATGCCAGAAGTCTAAATCTCAAAATGCACGCACTCGAGGCCCTTCTCAGTATGGAGAACATCGATGTCTGTGCTGTGACAGAAACCTGGTTCAAGGCTCCTGAGAGCACCCCAGCTATCAGGTTTTACCTCATATCATGCGTTCCGGCCCCAAAATCCGGACAATACCAAGAAAGGAGGGGGGGTATCCATATTCATCAAGGACACCCACACCTCAAGACTGGTGGCAATGCACGATGCATCGGAGACCATCCAGGTGCAATTAACCATAGGCAAGACTGCTCTGCAAATTGTAGCATGTTACAGGCCACCCTCACAAACTCAGGAACCTCACATGGCCTTCCTGAAAACACTAGAGGGGGATAAATGTATCACCAAACACCATCATACTAGGTGACTTCAATTACCCTAATATAGACTGGGAACACTACTCAAGCCCAAACACCCTAGCCCAAAAGTTCCTGGAATTCATAAACTCAAATGCCATGGAACAACTAGTCACCATCCCCACAAGAGGAGATAACATACTTGATCTCATCATCACGAACATGGGAGCACAATGTTCAACACCGGAGGTGTACCCTTCACTGGTGAGATCAGACCACAAACTAATCTCGCTGGAGGTCCTCATCCCACCCCCACCTGAAATAAAAAAGACCACAGTAAAGAACTTCTCAAAAGCCGACTTCACACTTCTAAAGACTAGTGTGGTCTCCTTTAAGGCCCCGAGCGCGGAAAACAGTACTCAAGCTGCTGAATCACTTACAAATGCCTTCTACCAGCACCTGCAGGACTGCATGGATAAGGCAATCCCAAGCAAAACAAAGACTCTTTGTACCAAAGGCAAGCGTCCAGTCTGGTGGACCCCAGCCATAAACAAACTCTACAACAAAAGGAGGAAGCTACTACAAGATAGAGCAAAATCCTTAAAAGGTAAGACACCCTTGATCACTATAAGTAAAAACTAAGAGCTCTCATAAAATCATCCAAAGCAAATTTCGAGAGAAAAATAGCTAAAGACTCAAAAGACAATCATAAGGCCTTCTTTAGCTATGTTAGAAACCTGGGAGGAAACTCCCAGATATGCTCAGAGCTAGTTCAAAATGATGTGAAGATTACTGATCCTACAGACATTGCCAACATACTGGCTGACAGGTTCAGTGCAAACTTCTCCCCTCCCCAAAAGGAGAGATATCTATACCAAACGATTGCAGCCCCCAAACATCTCCAGCGCCCAAGTGAGAACTGCTCTCTCCAAAGCAAAAACACAGCATCCATGGGACCTGATGGTGTCCCCGGCTGTGTGCTCCATGAACTCAATGAGGAATTAAACCCACAGCTAGGACAGCTGTTTAATCAAAGTCTTACCTCTGGATACGCACTCCAGGAGTGGCGCACTGCAACTGTGGTACCACTTCACAAAGGCGGTGCCTCCACCGACCCTGGAAATTACCGCCCATTAGCTTGACAAGCCTTATCTGCAAAGCCATGGAGAGGATCATAATGGACCTCATAAATAAAGACATAGGGAATTTGCAGACTTTGGATCCAACCCAGTTTGGCTTTGTCAAAGGCAGATCATGCCTTTTAAACTTGGTTGACTTTTTGAAACAGTCACCAAAGCCATTGATGAGGAAAGGCAGTCCATACAGCCTACCTCGATCTGGCTAAGGCCTTCGATACAATACCCCACTCGGGTATCATTGAAAAACTCATCAGCTTAAATGTCAACCCATACATCACAAGATGGGTTGCAAACTGGCTGAGTGACAGAACCCACAGGGTCAGAGTTGCTGGCGCCATGTCAGACTCAAAGCCTGTCACAAGTGGTGTCCCACAGGGCTCAGTCCTGGGCCCACTCTTATTTGGCATCTACTTTTCTGAAGTACAAGCAAACACAGGAGGGTTATGGCTGACAAAGTTTGCAGATGACTGCAAACTGGGCGCCATAGTAGAAAACACATCTGACACAGATATCCTTCAGAAGGGTCTCACAGAAACGGATAACTGGTGCCAGAGCCACGCCTAAAGTTAAATGCCAAAAATGCATAGTCATACCCTTCGGGAAAAACAAGGTTACCCTAGCTACCAAATAGGTGGCAATCCACTGAGCACAGAAGAAGTTATCAGGGACCTGGGGACCCAGGTTGATAGTAGTCTGTCATTCGACACCCATGTAGCTAAAGTAGTTAGGAAGACCTTCTACATTGCCCACCTTATCATGAAGGGATTCTCATCTAGATCAAGGGAGGTCATAGTCTCCCTTTACTCATCACTCATCAGACCAATGATTGAGTACAATGCCCCATTCGGAATGTATCTGACCCGACACTTGCAGCAGCTGGAGAGGCCACAAAAGTTCCTCACCAAAAGGATAAAGGGTCTCAAAAATCTGTCCTATGCTACCCGACTGAAAGAACTCCAGCTCTATTCAGTCGCTTACCGCTTGCTCAGAGGTGACCTTTGCCTAACATACAAGGCCATGTCAAACCCAGATTTGATGAATATGCTTCACCTCAAAAAATCTAGATCCATCAGAGCCACAAGGGCGGGAGACTTAAACCTTGACACGGCTATTAATAGGACGTGCTGGAGGGATAGATTCATCACCCAAAGACTCCCTATGCTGTGGAACAAAATCCCGGTACATGTGAGGCAGAGCACCTCGCTGGCCTTGTTCAAGAGAAATCTTGACCAATGGATGGGAGATCGCAGATATACCCCAGGGATTACCTCAGTGTCACTGCTCGACAGAGGCACAGCAAAATAATGGGTATAGTTGCCCATACTAAAGGGGTGGCGTAAGCCACAAAACGATGGGCTAGGCTTGTAAATGCCCTCGGGCAGATAGCCTAGTATGAACCTATGAACCTATGAACATGTTTGAGGTTACCAGATTATTTGATATTACATCTCCTATCTTGCAAAACTTGTTGAATAATAAACATACTATTAGCATCAACTGCTTGGTAGTTTCTTTGTAGGATAATAGTTTTATGATTTCTGTAACTGCTGATTTTCAAACAATAAGTCTCATATAAAAATAAATCTCAATAATAAGCCCCTCCCCTCCAACCCACACCTTCAACTAGTAATCTCCCTACTGCCTTCTCTTTTTCTCCTGTACCTACCTCCAACATAAAAAAAAAACTCTTAACTAAACTTAAACCCACCAAATTAGCAGCAGACAACCTCCCAAGTGAATACCTACAAATCGCAGCTGATGCTCTGGCCTACACAGTATCCATCTTGATTAACCGATCTCTGTCAGAAAGTTACGTTCCCACACTGTGGAAAGTATCACATATAATTCCCCTCCACAAAGGCGAACCCTCCACATAACTAACCAATTACCGCCCCATAGCTATTCTCTCTCCACTCTCCAAAATACTATAGAGAGGCATACACTCTCAGGTCTCAGACTACCTCCTTACTAACAACCTCCTTTTCAATACTCAGCATGGTTTCCGACCAAACCATAGCACCACCACTGCCTTACTCTCCTTTACTAACACCATCCTTCAACATAAAAACAATGGCTATCTCTCCTCTGCTACTTTCCTAGACCTATCTAAAGCATTTGACATGGTCCCACACAAACAACTTATCTCTGTCCTCAATAACCTATCCTTCTCTCAATCAGTCACCAACTGGTTTCAGAGTTACCTGTCTGACCGCCAACTACCTGTCTCCATTGAGGTTCCCCAAGGATCCATCCTTGGACCCCTACTCTTCTCTGTTTACACCAATAATCTAGCCTCTGCCACCAAACATGGCACACTCATACAATACGCAGATGACTCAACCATCATCTGCTCAGCCCATTCCCTACCCAAACTGCAAAAAGTCACACAGGAAGCCTTTTCCTCTGTTGAAACTTGGTTAGCTGATGCCCAATTAATATTCAACCCAAACAAAACTAAACTACTCATCTTCCAACCCACCAAACATACTCAAAACAACTCTCACTTTAACATCACAGCAAAAGACAACACCACTCTATACCCAACTAAACTCACCAAATTGCTAGGAGTGGAAATAGACAATAAACTAAAATTTGACATTCACATATCCATGACCATAAAAAAAGTCCACAAAAAACTAGGAGCGTTATACAGAAATAAGCAACTACTCACCAAAGCAGCAAAGATTTTAATAGCAAATTCCCACCTTATCTCCACCCTACTTTATGCCTCTCCAGTATATACCAACCTAAGGCAATGCGATCTAAACAAGCTAGAGACCTGCTTCAACAAAATCGCCAAATTCGCCACAGGGGCATCCTACCGTAGTCACCACTGTCTCTCACTTGCTGAACTGGGCTGGCTTGAACTCCCTCACCTCCTTCAGTGGTATCAACTCTCACTCGCCCACAAACTAGTAAACCATCCACTAAATGTCTCATCCCTCCAGAATCTACTCCAACCCTATCGCACCACCAGACCACTAAGATCCAGCAACAAAAATCACTTGCAGATCACTAAAGCCAGTAACTCTGCTGGTGAAGCACTATTCTCTTGCACCATAGCCAAATTATGGAACTCCCTCCCACCCACAATTACCTCCATACCATCATGCACCCACTTCAAAACTTTACTAAAAGCGCACCTAAAAACATGCTGGCTATGCCCTTGCAACTCCCACTCTAAAATCACCCACCCCATCCAACCACTACCTTTCTTTCTACTCCACTAACTACCTTGATTATAGCAAGCTCAGATGCTCATTAGCCTAGTACTTATTATACAGCAGGAACTTCTTATTGTAACATTTGTTAATGTCTGTTATGTACTTCATAGATAAAGATTCTAGTTGTCTACTGATGTACTAAGTTCTTCATCTGTAAATATGTTGTAAGTAATTGCCATGTTAAATTGTTAATCACTATGTAATCCAATGTAACTACTGTCTATTTATTTTAACTGTGGAGCTTTTCTCCCCGGGCCTCCACTGAAAATAGACCTACGTCCAGTCGGACAGTCCCTGTCAACAAATGTAAATAAATAAAAACAAATAAATAAGACACTTAATTAAAACATTCATAGCTAAAGTGAATAGCAGTCAGAGCGGTGGACCCAGGGTTCAGGGTTTGATTCCTGTCACCTCAATTTGCCCACTGTATGAATCTCAGTAAGTCACATGACCAAACATAAATCTTGAGTTGCTCTTTAAAAAGGACAATTGGGCCCATTGGGCTTACCAGTTAATAACTACATAAAATAAACTAATCTTGAAAAATGCAACCACTTTTGGTATTAGCCCTACCAAAATATTTCTCCAAGGTATTAATGTGTAGAGTAATCATTGATGACTGAATGCAATACAGAATGATACAAACTCACAATGCAAGTAGCAAACAAGTAAAATAAGTCAGTTTCCATTTATCCCTGTGGGAGGTTAATGGAGGAGTTTTGCATTTCATGACATTACAGCAAACAGCAATGCCTGTACAGCACTAATTAAGGAATGTGGACATCATGCCATACTATGTTAAATTTTATAATGTAGCTTCAATTATAGCAAATTGTATGACAGCAGTGCACAGTCTACATGAAATATGTGACCTTTCATTGATCTTCACAGGGACTGCTCCATAGACTAAGACACAGCAGTAGCAAAACAGGTCAAGAACTGGTTCGGCAGTGAACCACACAGAGTACAAATAAGTGCAGAAGATGAGCATAAATAATGGACTTGACAGAAAGGTGTACTCAAAGAACACATATGAGTGTTCAGTGCAGCTAACTTTACTGAAGAAATAATAAATTAATTCCACTGAGGAAAGTTGACGTTTGCTCAGATCCATGATGCAGAGGGAAAGAGCCCTGATTGCAACACAGATGACCTGGAAATGATTATTAATCCAGGAGATGGAGAAGCTGACAAGGGAGGGTGGGAGTGACTGACCAATTTAACCATGGGGGGGGGGCTGTTCTGGTTCACAGCAATGCTAGCACCCTACTGAAAAAGAGAGAGAGAGATGTGCATGGTATGATGCATGAGGGCCAAAAACATGTGCTTGGTTTGCTCCAAAGTGCCTTTTCACAGAGAAAAGCCAATCAAGCCCTCACATCTGCCAGTGCACATGTAGGCCTTCGGGGGAGGGGGGTTAGTGCCAGACTATGGAAATTTCTTATAGATGCCTTGATGACAATGATGCCCATTATTGGCTCTTGCTCTGGTGATTTGCAATAAATGGGCTTGGTTGTGGTTAGGACTAAATGACCAGCAGCCATAGGATCAGAAAATATTAGTTTTCAAGGACTGTATAAGGAAACTTTTATTGGATTTTAAGAGGCAAATACAGGTAAGAAAGAGTCCTTTGTATGTAAGGAGATGATATGCATCTGTGTGGTGTAGATGTGTTTATATTATGGATTAACTGGGCATGAATAAGCATCTATCCATACTGTTTTATGACTGAAATGTGCTCATTGCAAAGTAAATTTGAGTCATTCAGGACTTATAACAGGAAGAAGAGTTGCATGGTACTTTTTTAAAAAAAATGTGACAATGCTGTCTCTTGGAAAAAGGATTAGCCTACTCTGTTTTAAGCTGGGAGATGCATCTGAGTAATACAGTACAAGACTATTTAAATATGTGTTTCAGGACACCATAATTTGTGCCTATTTACCAGACAATATGATCCAGAATCCCATAGTAGTACAAAATCAAAACGATCGTTGGCTACTTCCCTCTATAAATTTGCTAAAGAATCCTAGTCAACTAAATGTATTTATTTATCTGATTTACTGCAGATTTGTTGACCAATATAACATACCTAGCCACAGAAAATCAATTTCAGGCACTCCTCAGTGCAATGCACAATAATTGCCATATAACAAAAATGTTAATATTAAACAGACAGACAAGGTCCACACACCCTAAAATATTTCCCAGTAGATACATAAATAAGATACAACTGCCATGACATGTGACAGAAAAAAAAACATTTTAGGCAAGGTCAAAGATAGATAAGAAGACACATAAAAGTACACAATGGATAAGTAGCACAGTGACAGTTTGTGCATGTCCAACGGGTGGGACTGATGATGGGAGTTTAGCCTCAGTATTAAGGATATAATTCCATCATCTCTGTGCTGCAAAGAGGTGAATCCCTGACTGATAAGCAGATAACCAGCATTGATTAATAACCCAGGAGTCATCATCAGTGAAGAGGAATGATGAGGTAAATCTTGCTGGCCTCTTTAATGAGGGAGGATGTGGAAGAATGTTATGGGTGTACCCAGGGCATGAGCCCATGTGGTGAAATTAGAACTTTGATGAGAACTTGCAGTTGAGTTGTTAGATGGGTTGGTGCACAAGGATATGCAACCACATAGATTATGGTGGCTGCCTCATGGCACCATTGCATACTTACCTTGTGATGTAACCTAGCATGTTGGGGGGGGGGGGGTGAGCAGGACCAAAATCGAAAAATAAACTGACTGCAGTATGATGGCCCACAAATCTTTGCTGCCATCCTGGAATGGAGTATTAATAAACCCAATGACTGAGGGGTCTTCCCATCTGGAGAGAGAAGACCCACCCAGCAAAGTCCTCTAGCAAGCTACTGAGCACCAAAGAGGACAAACTTATTGGAGATACGTGGGGACCAAAGTCAGCAGTTGCTGGCCAGAAACTATGTATTCTGTACACACTTATACCTCTCAGCAATATATGAGGACACTTCAAAAAGGAATGTATTTTCTATTAACATGTTCTTATTCTGCCAGTTTGGGTTATTATCTCTCAAGTGTTTAAAAGCTAGCTCACGACATGCTTCCACTCTAAAGTAAGATCCTTACGACGTCAAAATATAATTTAAATAACACAATGTATAAGTAGCACTTAGCCTAATTTTACCTTTACTAAAGGGCATGTTATGTCTTATCATAAAGTTTTCTTTTAAATATTTTTTTTTTGTTTGTTTGATTTGTTTTTTTATATATGCATTTTACTTCATTTCCTTAACAGAATAACTTTCCTGTTCTCCTTAGGAATCAAACCTCATACAGCTGTATGCTATGCATGTCCAGAGTTCCAATTTCTGCAGGAAAAAAATTATATATTCCCACACTGAAAACATGGGAACTTGAGACACCTTCTCTTGTTGTTTAAGGGAGTAGAAATGCTGCTGGTATGGGGTCTAGTTGAGCTGCATCTCCAAGCAGTGAGCAGTGAGCAGTGACCATCTGTACCTGTTACTGGCCAGTCACTTGCAGCGACTGTAATGCCTGAGTCAGACTGTTCTGAAGGAGTTGCTATGAAGTAGATGAGGAAATGTGGGAGTTCATTCTTATTAAAAAAATTGAGAAAATGTTTTTTCTTCTGACACACTGATATTACATAAGTAGTAATGAAGTTTTAAGAAACTTCTCTGTGTGGAAGATTTTCAGTCCTTATATCTCTAGTTAATCACTGTATATTAATCAGATCAGACAATAATAGTAGAAGTAACAAACTTAAACTCATCTTAAGTCAAAAAACAATAATAAAAAATATATAATTGTACAGAATTACTAAGTATTCAAAAGTAATCCAAGCAAGGCAGACAGTCTGTTTCTAGTCGAAAATCCTTTATTAAGTATTTTCGACTGGAAACAGACTGCCTGCCTTGCTTGGATTACTTTTGAATACTTAGTAGTTCTGTACAATTATATATTTTTATTATTTTTTTTTACTTAAGACAGGTTTAAGTTTGCTACGTCTACTACTTTTGTCTGATCTGATTAATATACAGTGATTAACTAGAGATATATGGACTGAAAATCTCCCACACAGAGAAGTTTCTTACACTGTTTTGTTTTTGAACCCACTATACTTGTTTAGTGGGTTGTTTTGAGACTTCAGGGATATCACGGAGATTACTTGTTTTTTTTTTAGTAATGAAGTTTTGGGATAACTGGATATGTATCTGTTGCCATTAACAGAAGAAGTTCTGAGAACATAAAATGCAACCCTTATTTAGTTGTTATTTTGATTAAAATGTTGTGTTAAGAAGAAAAACAAGGGAGATGATTAACTAAATATATGGACAGCTGATGGAGCATAAGTTTCTGAAGTTATTGAAGTCACAAAATATAAGGCTTCCACTATGAGTGGACACATTCCAATTCACCAAGGATTGGAATCCTTGAAATGGAGTCCCTGATAAAATTGGCTGAAAACAAAAAACCTGCAACCATGATGTGGGGGGCAAGCCACCCACACTCCCTGAACTTATACATACCAGCTGCATGGCTGAACCGACTTGAAGAAGGGAAGAAATTATCCACAAAAAGGGTATTACTGCCAGCACAACTCACCAAAAGTGATTTCCCATGGTGGAAAACAGATCATCGGTGGGTTGAACTTCAGACAAATGATGCTCGACAGTTAATCTTCGTCCATCTGTAGGTATATGGATAAATGCTATAAGCTGGAAATGAGTCTGGGTTTGAAAGAAATATGAAATATCACTGATGCCATGTTTTTCTTGTGCTGTATTAGTTATTTCATAGATCTGCTGCTATAATATAGTAAATATGCCAAGGTATACTACTACTATTGTCTGATCTGATTAATATACAGTGATTAACTAGATATACGGACTGAAATTCTTCCACACAGAGAAGTTTCTTACACTGTTTTATTGTTGGTTAATACTTGCATTCACAAATTGGCACATTTAGCAGACATGCACAGGGTGTAAGTGATGCAAAGACACAGGGCAGCTGCACAATGACCATTATAGCATGGTATGCATTGCAGTCCAATGACTACAAAAATGAAGTGAATGAAGAACATCATCCAAATGAGCCACACTTGAGCTCATGAAAATGAAGTAACCCAAAAGTTATGGATGAATTCATAAACATATAAAATGGTCACACTTTGCAGTAATGCATACCCATCTTGAATGCCATGATACAGTTTACAGTGGCAGCCATGCTGGGAATTAAAACAACAGTAGCAGCACAGTTGCATTTGCTGCTAGCTGCTGTTAGAGGCAGTGCAAGCAAATGGTTACCAGTGCCAGCAATGCTGTGCATTGCAGCCATCCTCACCACTAGAAGAGGTACAGACAGCAACTAAAATACCACCAGCTCAAAATTGAGAAGACTGTAGACCCTTTCTGAGTAACAGAGATACTGAAAAGAACTTCTCTGAACTGTTTTGCCTACAAACCGAATCATCAGGGCTGCATGGCATGCCTTTAGTTACAGGGGCCTTAGACTGATGTACAGAGACATGTTAGGGATACTGAAGGTATCAGGCATATGAATTCTAAACAATATCTCAGCATTATGCCTCAACATGTGGAGGAGCATATTGTGTTCCCCGGGACAGTGGAACAGAGAAACCAAAACATATATAGCCACTTTCACTAAGGTCCTGGGAACTACAGATTGCACAAATATTGCTACCAAGACCCCAGCTAGTTCAGGGAGCAGATGATACTTCAACAGACAAGATTTGCTTTCCCAGAACTGCCAGGTGGTCTATAATGTCCAGGGCTTTGTTTATAATGTATCCATGCACTACATGAGCAGTTCTTGTTATTCACACATTTCACAAACATCCAGCCTAAACCATAGGTTTCTTTGAGGGGATTTTCCATATGGTCAAGTGGTTGGTAGACACACGCACATATGCTAGATAGATAGGTCTATAAACAGGTATTATGCAAGCAGAGAACAAGTCACATATAGTATGTTGTTTGCTATGTGTTGTAGGTAATGTCAGAAATGCCTTAGAGCCCTGATTGATGACTCCAACATACAACACACAGACCATACAGGAAATTAACTATAATACAACCCATGCAGAATCATGAAGCACACTGCTGCATGTTTTCAGACTAATGAAATAATGATCTTGATGTACAGATACCGTAAGACAGGCTCTCTAATGCAGTCTAGACAGATATTTGTGTGTGTCATGCTCCATAACAATATGGCATTGTGCAAACAAATGAAGCAGCACATGAGTATATTTTCAGCCCCTCCTATACCAATCATAGCAGCAGCAGAAGGGTAGGACAGAGATTAGACGGGAACATGCTGCAGCAGCAGTGTCACAGCTGAGGTACAGGCAGCTGCAGTACATTATGGCACTGGTAAAGAGTCATTATATGGTCTATAACTATGAACAATGACACATCCAACACAGAATTAAATGATGCATGCAGTATTGCATCCACCCTATGAAGAGTGCCGCATGGACTGGCTATGCTGTGCATCAGACATCATTATCATCATCATCATATCTACAAAGGGAAGAGGGTTGGCAGGCCACAGTTGCCAACAGCTGCAAAAGTTGAGGAGACATAATGAGAGGTGACTACAACACTATAATATGACGGGTAAGGTCAAGGGAGGTGGAGCACAGCAGCCATTTACACCTATATGCTGTGGGGAGTCTGTGATCATTATAGGAAGTCTTGGATTACATCCTCCACTTCCTCTAGTGGGTTTCAGCTGCCATGGCATGTCCATTGGTGGTGTCCACTATTGTTGACTTGTGGTGTCAGGGCATGATGCAGTCTATGGCAGGGTAGGGTTAGTACAGCAGACCATCAGTGTGCACCCTGATGAGGCTTCCATGCATTCAGCCTGATGAGTGGCATCTTATATGATCTGGATAATGCCCATATACTGGGGTGGCAGGCTATATATCCCCATATGGGAGGGAAGGAGTACAACTACAGGACTGTGCACATGCTACCTAAAAGACATTCCAGGTGTTGTGCCAGAGAAGAGTTGCTACCCACAATCTGGATGATGTCCATGAACAGCAGACAGGCAGTGTGTCTATATAAGACCCCAGTGCTGTCTCACAAACAACCTGTGCTGTCTGGCTTGGGGTGGCCTATGCTTAACCGTCTTGTATTTGGATCAACCCATGCCTAGAGACTGCATGGCTTGCAGAGGTAGACCAGATAGTGGTTTCAGTTTGCCTCCTGGAATCACCTATGGATGAAACATTTGACACCCCTGACCTCATCAACACTATGAGGTCCCAGTCTCTATGCTCCATGCCATGATGCAGTTGGTGCACATCATCCTACAAGTTATGGAGCTGACTCACCATCTCTGTCATGCTGTAGATAGCAGCTGTCTGTGCCCTGACCACTGACCTGCATGTCCAGTAGTTAATTCTAAGTGTGATAGCCACATTTGAGACAATCCTGGAGGCGTGGTGAAGCTGCTTTCTTCCTCTCATGTGCCTATCCCAGTGTGGGTATGCTTATATCGTTCACCCTGCAGACAATGAAAATAGGAACAAAAGCCCTTGAAAAGTAGGAATCTCCAACCAAAGATCTGGATGTCTGATACATACATACAATTGTAATACCAATTAGCACATAAGTCTTCTCATTTCCAGTAGCAACGTGGGATACTACTCAGAAACATGTTTAAAAACAGAGTGACAAAATGATGCAAAAATATAAGCACATTATCAAAGAATCAGTGTAAAATAATTAATTAACTTTATTGCAAAATTCTACCACATAAGGGCATTTATTTTTTGCAACAGAAAAAAGGGAGTTTTAAGATGCTTGACCTCTTTCTTAAATTAAATATTGTTGTCCCATTACTATGATGGTTATTCAAAGCATTTTTCTGTGTACTTGTCAGCTTCAAAAATCACGTGATGACTGGGATTCAGAAAACTGTGTGAAAAGTGAATGGATAAATCAAGCCTGAAAATTGGGACTGCCTCCAAAAATAGGGACATCTTATGCAGGGGCAAATCAGTACTGAAAACATGAGCATTATAGAAAATAAGGGACAGTTGAGAGATCTTTGGAGATGTACATGTCAGATGCTGTGGGGACTGGCAGCATAGATAGAGCCTGTGAGGAACTCTAGGTACAGGTTTATATGTCATCCAGAGTTAAGTCTGCGCACTCAGCCTGTGCTTATACAATGTCTCTGTAATGGTGATGTATTGGGGTGGACTGCCGCCCTGTAGTGTTGCAGAGAGCACCACTCTGACACTGGTTTGTGCTACTTGTCTGTTGTCATCATTCCTATGACAAGCACCTAGTGGATGTCAACCCCTATCTTATTCTTTAGTGCTGGACCTTCCACCAGTGGGACCTACAAAAACATGAAGACAAACACACACACACACACACACACACACACACACACACACACACACACACACACACACACACACACACACACACACACACACACACACACTGTCAGTTCAGCTATATATTGATATAATCCCATGTGGCATGTACATCAATATACAGAAATACACCACTGCAGCATATGAATGATATGCTGACAGACATACCTTGTCATGTAAGTTAATGTAGTTGCCAAAACAGAAGGGGCTGGAGAGATAGATGTGCAGGTGTGTCTTGTCAGTCCTTCAATTCAAACACCCATTGGAGTGTGATGTAGTGCAACTGATGGACATTACTAACCTGGCACTTCTACTGATATGTGGGTGTTTAATGTCAGGCTATCCTGCACATCCAAGGTGCAGGTATGAGGGGTTGTTTCTTCTTTCTGGTGAGCAACATCAAATTCTCTTCAACCTCAATGAGCCACATCTGTGATGGTGATCTACTCCCTGTGGTAGTGGTGTCTGTCACAATGTCACATGCCTTTGTCTTTGCATAGAGTACCATATCAGTAATCCTTCTCACAGCTTGAGCAGTGACCAGTTGTGGCCTGCATTCATATCCTGCAACAGTCCATGCCACATCCTAACAATGTTCATCTGCAGCACTTTTGCACAGGAGGTGCATGTAATCTTTGCATAAGATGTGAGTAGCATTTCATTTGCCTGCTTAGTAAAGTTTACAAACGATTGCCTCCCTCAAGTGACTATGCCAGTACATGTACACCTGTGGACAAACTCTATCAGCTAGAGGATGTGTACAATGTGCTGTGGTATGCACATGGACTTTTCATCTTTATGCAGCTGATTATCAGATGTAGTTAGTGCTATTAACAAGTTCACCCTCCAATTTATATGTTGTACCCATGCTTCGACATGTTGCCCTGAAACCCTGACCTATTACAGCATGCCTTTCCCAGAGTTTGCTATCTTCATGGTTTGCAACTCCCCCCTTACCACAGGCAGACAGTACTGTGTCATGCCACTGTCAGGGTTCCCAGTTACACAGTCTCCATGATATCTGCCTCACTCCCCCTGACATCCACCACTGGGTATGTTGTTTTTGCTGAGGTACTCTACCAGGCAGTATTCCTTCCTTACTTCTTTGAGAAAGGCAGGAGAAAGCTACACAGGAAAAAATAGGAATTGTGGGAACAATGCAAACAGGGGAGGAATGAGGTTTAAAAGAAGGCAGGAGTTAAATGAGCTATGTAATGTTTGACTGAAAACAATTGGTTAGATTGTAACTGATGTATAATGTTTGCAACTGGGAGTGTATCAGTGTGGTTTATGATACAAAATGCTTGCAACTAGGATTGGGTTGGTGTGGTTTGTTTTCATTTATATAAATGTATGATTGTCTGTGTCAAAAGTGATGGTTTAATAAAGATGTTTCTTGTTTAAAAAAGGGGGCAGGAATTGAATAATTTATGTAATGTTGCTTAGGTTATATGATATATAGCAATATATGTGAACAATAACAATTGTTGGTTTTAACTTAATACAGTTTTTTAGAGCGTACATGGAATGTGCCCATGTACACAGCCACGGTTCCTCTGTGGTGCGTGCCTAAGGGAGGTCACAGCAGCACAGATATTGAATCCGTGTAAGACTGATGACACAGCCACATACCTTTTGGCCCATTAACCTTGACCAAAAGGTGTACAGGACATTTTATTTCATTAAATTTAATTTATTGATTGATTTATTTATTTATTTATTTTACATTTTATGTGTTAGTTTGTGCAGTGTGGTGCATTGTTTATCTATGCTTAGCTTTGCACACATATCATCAGGCATCTGCTAGACATCTAAAAATAGAAACCATATGCATTCAATTTTAAATTTTTTTAAATTTTATATGCTTGTTTGCGTGATGTGCCACATTATTGGCTATGTTTAACACTGCATACTCATGCATTAGACATCCACTAGACATCTAAAAATAGAAACTGGATGCATTCAGTTTTAATTTTTTTTAACTTTATGTGTTTGCACAATGTGCCACATTATTTAGCTATGCATAGTGTGGCGTACATAAGCATACAGACATCTGTTAGACAGCTAAAAATAGAAACCAGATGTATTCAATTGTTGTAGTTCTGAAGTGCTTAACAATGCGCAAACATGCGCAGTGAAGTTGCGCTACACTTACAGGTACGTAAGCAGAATATCTGAAGATATATGAGTTTCCTTCACTATCCCAGTGGCTAGATAGGTTGAGTCATAACCTACAGTGTAGTAGGTCCTGGGCAGTAATACTTTTTACACAGAGTGCTGTGAAACTGTCAGGTGACTGAAACATTGGTTGACTTTAAATTAAATAATTGTTACATTTAGTAAAGTTGTGCAATGCTAAGCAGTGTTTATACACTGTCAGTGTCTTTTCCAGTTTGCTTGCTGTTAAGCTTCAATTAAATATGGTTTGTGTGAGTTTGCACTATGCTAAGTTAAGCAGTGCATTTTTGAAAGTTACAATATGACTTGCAAAAGTGGGAATGCAGCCTATTTAAAGGCCTATAATTGGGAATTTCACATTATTCCTTGGAACCTGGCCTTGACTGTGGGTATTGCTGATGTTGTGGGGGAAGTTGTACATTTTAGGGCACAACGGTGGGGTGCACAGGAGTCCAGGGTTTTCATTGGATTTCTGGTAGACTGCTATGGACCCCAGCTGTTTCAGATGACTACCAGGTCTCAGAGTGTAAGTCTGATGCCTGGGATAGTTTGCCCTGGACCTAACCAGTGAAACTGGTATCCCCCACACTGGTGAGCAGTGTTGTCACCACTATGATGACCTGTATCATTGGAAGAGGGGAACCTTGGCCTCCTGGATATAAGAAGCAAGGGATCGGTGCACCACACAGATATGTAAGTATGTTTTCCAGTAATTTATAAATATACAAGCTGAATCTTTGCAAACCTGGTATGCATAATGGTTTCCTTACCTTACCTTACCACAGCTACAGAAGAGAGGGCTTGCAGTGCCCAGTCCCATGCAAGACATTTGGCCAGGATGAAGCAAGTACATAGTATGTAAGAAAATCAATAAAGTAATAACTTAATGCATAACTTAATAATAAAATAAAGTAAATACAAATACTGCAGTCTTGATAGTCATGTCTGAAATACCTGGGACATCATACATTTTTATAAATGTGTCAGTGCATATCTGAACTGGTAAAGCAAGTTAAATCAAGTAAGTATGCAGCACTGTGTAGGATAGCTTCCAACCATCAGATAATGTTGTGGTCTACCCAGATTAAGAGTCAGTGTTGTGGTCTGCTCATTGACTGAAATATATTGTAGATTACACTCAATAAATAAATAGGGTAAACATGTAATTTAACAGATGCTCTAGACAGCTGTCCATGTGTGTAAATGCCAGATTTGAAGCAACATGAATCAGTAAAGTGTAAAAGGAGATGGTGCTCTAGATAATTCATTTTTTCAAATAAAATGTTCAGTGTTCTTGTAGTCACTGCTTGCAGGTTTTAATCTGACACCAGCCAACTGATAAATGTGCAGTAGTCAATAATGTTTCACCATGTCATAAATAAATGCTGTGCAATACCCAGATTAAGAGTCAGTGTTGTGTTCTGCTTATTTTTGTCTGACATATGCTGTAGGTTGCAGTGAATAAATGAATAGTGTAAACGTGTAAGTTAACAGAACACCTACACAGTTATGCACATGTGCAAATCAAGATTTGAAACAACATAAATCAATAAAGTGCAAAAGGAGATCTTGCTCTGATAATTTAATTTTTTCAAACAAAATGTTCAGAATTCCTGTAGTCACTGCTTGTGGTTTCTAATCTGACACCAGCCATTTTATGTAAGTGCAGTAGGGAATACTGTTTTAGTAAATCAAAAATAAATGCTGAGCAATACCCAGATTAAGAGTCAATGAGTCTGCTCATTTTGTCTGATATATGTTGTCAATAAATGAACCGGGTAAATGTGTAAGTAATGGAACTCCTACACAGCTATGCATGTGTGTAAATGCAAGATCTGACACAACATGAATCAATAACGTTTAAAAGGAGATGGTGGTCTGATCATTTTTTTTAAATAAAATGTTCAGTATTCCTGTAGTCACTGCTTGTGTGTTCTAATCCCACACCAGCCAAATGAGAAATGTCCAGCTGTCAAGTGTAATCAGTGTACGTGAATATACCTCGCAACTGTCATGATTTTTGCAGAATGTACTGAATACTGCCCCATATGTCTGGCCTCTGATTTGCAGATATATGACATCACTTGAAATGCAATTTAATGGCAAATCTGTTATCAGAACACCTTGTTACTATTGTATGAGCACTCTATGTAAGAATGCTCCCTGTTGTTGTGCCTTTGTACCACCATTATGTATGGCTTGGCTATAATGTCTCATGCTAAGAGGTTGAGAAGTATGTACATGGAACATCACATATACAATATAAGCAGTCAGTGTTCTCGCAAGTGAAATCTATCATATCTAGAAGTATGTAGTTGTAGTCTGTGTAGTTATATTATCTGTGAAGTTACTAATAGTCTTCTTTTTTCTCTCACCCCACTCCTTCTCTTCTTATCATTGGATATTATCATAGTATTTGTTATTACCTCTTATGTTGGCCTTATGAATAATTTAATATTGCTTTGCTGTTAAAAAACTTTCATTTACATTATTTATTGTTGTGTTCTTCATTATATTATTTTCAATGTGTTACCATTATTCATTATTGTTTTCTCTTATGTTATTAATTACATTTGTTTGGGTTATGTTTATTTTTCCTTTATGATTGTATTTCATTTACCACAGCTCAACAAGGTAGGTTGGTTTCTGGTGAGCCACCTACCTTGGCTCCCCCAGCAGTGGCACGTCTGGGCCACAGCCTAGTGGCACCCGCCTCTGCTGCCCCTGCACTACCTGCTCCAGTGGGTAGTTCCACCCCCACAGGCTGGGGTTGGTCCCCCCTCTGGAAGAGGAGGTGGAGGGGGTGCTTTCATCACCCAAGACCAACTGGCAGGCAAGGTGTGCAGGCTTGTGCCCCAAACTGTTGGTGCACTCCTACACTGGATGGAGACTATGCTTTCCATCCTGGGTGGGCAGTCACTTACCATGTGCCAGCATTGGCCACTGCCTCCACAGGAGCAGGGAAGGTGCAGTGCTGACAGTCCCATTGGGTGGGATTTGAGTCACACTGCTACTGTGTCTGACATCTATGGGACTGGGATTCCACAACACCTTCCCCAACTAAGGTGTTCACCCCTCTCTTGTGTTCCACACCAACCCTGTCTGCTGTCTTGTCTGTCTGCAAAAGCTTCCTCACCTTCCCAACTTACCATCCCCACACATACCTAGATCCCTTCCCCAACATTCCACTCTCTCCTTAAAAAAAAAAGCAAGGGCACCTGTCCCAAAAAAATGTCCCATACATAGCTCTCCATTTCATACAGCTGTCCACTAGACACACTTAATTTGGTCCAATTGGCTTGACAATGCACTTATGTTGTCACCACCACTCTCTCTGGGGGTGACAGTCCAAATTCAGCTAAAAAACTGTTAAAGTGCACAGTTGTTGCCATTGAAGAAATGCATACCTATGGTTATTTCCTACACCCTTTCTGCACATACCTTCCTGCTTTTCACTATGCTTCTTGTTGCACCCCATTTCACCACTGTCCTATCTCCCCAATGTTTCTTTTCCTTAAAGAACTTTTGCGTGATGCTGCATGGCAGTATATTGATATATGTATTTGAAAGCATAATAATCATGTTCAAAAAGTACACCTGCACCCTATTTCAAACCCAGTACCATTATACCTGAAGAAGAGTCCATCAATCCACCAAGCTACACAGCCAGTTAAGCAAAACATAGTAATTGTCATTTTCTCATCATTAAGCACGTTTAAGTGATGCTGCACATCTCTCAAATCTGCTAAAATATTAATGGAAAAATAGAAGTTTAACTGGGACTCTGGTAGAGAAATACATCACTATAAAGCCATACATATAATAATAGATGTAAGTCAGGTATGTAACAGCAGGTAAGTGTACAATTATGTCTGCAACATGTAAAAATGCACCCACTAAGACAATGACCTAGTAGCTCAATATGTTAAATGCTTTGAAAACATTAATTTTTGGTCCACATGGTCCTGGGTTCATATACAGCTATGTCTAGCATTTAAAATACATGTATGTGTACATCACCATTATAATTTCAGATATGTATGACTGTGTCATCGCCTATTTATCCACCCAAAGCAGTACAGATGGAATGTCTGCTTCTAAATAATGGAAGTCAAAGGCCTACAAATAGGACCACATTTAAACTACTCCTATTACAACACTAGAAAGTGCATAGAATGTCAGGTCATACATTGGTATGAATTCCCAGAGGATTTTGAAGTATGTAATTCAACTGAGGCTAGTAATATCAAACTATAGCACACAAAGATTTTCTAGTGATATTACAGACAACCACAGCTGCACAAGTAACATACGTATATGGAGGTTGTGCTAGAAGCAAGGGTTGCCAGCACAGACATTCCAGATGACTACCATGACATAACACATGACTTGGCAGTTATCCATCTGGTTGACATAATGGTTAATGTACTCCCTACCTTGTTCTAGAACACACCAAGCATGTTGCCTTTTACTCTGTTTGTGATACCTTTGGCTAACATAATTACCTTAAACACATACCTTAATTTCCAGTGGGATGGGTTCCCTCAATCTAGCTCTGACTGTACACTAAGGCTGTCATAGGTCTCACAGTTACTCAAATGTTGTCCTGCACATTCTGTAGCCGCGCTAACTATGCATATTGCCTGCAGCAGCAGCTTCAGCCTGTAGCACACACCTCTGTATTTAAAAAGTAGCTGCTGCAAACATTGTCTCTGTGCTGATGTAGTATCTTTACCCCAGTAATTTCCACCCCAAAATATGTGAAAGGGGATATAATCTACATTGAGGCCTTATAGTTGCATGGGATTGGCTGATTATATTGCAAATCAGCTGTGTAGGCTGCATGTAGCATTTCTGAATGATAGATTGGTTCAGAGGCAATCACATGCTAATGAGAATCGTCTTAAAAAGGCAAACTCCTAGCTAAGGGAACCATTGTGTATGAGAATTAGTTTGCATGGTTAACTCATTGACATAGTACTTGTATAGCTGTATCTTTCAACAGAGGAGTATTGTACTCCATCAGGTATGTAACCATTTTGTTTCCAACATGGTGCAAATGTTTGAATGTACTTAGGGGGAATGGGGATTATATGAGTAAGCCTTGGGTAGAACTGTACTGATGACATGCCACTGATCTCCAGCTGAGTTACATCTACAGAGGAAATAGAGTACAGCAAGGGTATAATGTTGCGTGTTAACTAGGTGCACAGATCTGATGGATACTTTGAGAGCAGTTGTAATATTACACCGCTATTTGGTTGGCACTGTTGTTTTTACATATTATATGGGGGGGGGGGTCCTGCTAAGGGGCACACTACAATGGACTCTTGTGTTGGGTGTGTGATCATACATGAGTATCTGTCTTGGCACAAACAGGAGAAGGTCACTATCCTAGTTGCATCCACAGCTCTTGTATGTTTGGCACACTGCTGAATATGAGATGTGTAATCAAGCAGTGAATACTGATAGCCTTCCTTTATTGCTGTGTCTCTATATACTGTACTCCCACATATGTGATCCTGGCATGTGTTCTCATCTATTTGTATTTCATGAAACATTATGCATGCACGTCACAGAACACCATTTACTGAGGTGGAAAATGACCTCATCACTGAGGCCTTGCACCAACTCTACCAAGTCCTGCTGTCCAGAGAGATAGCAAATAGGCAAGAGCATGCGGACTTGTGGGAAGAACTGGTGCATAACATTAATGCTGTGGATCACCAGAATTGAACATATGAGCAGGTGTGCCACTGTGCTATGGATATGATATACGGTGCATGCAGACATGCAGCTGACATGGCCAGGGATCATCAAGATGCTGGTGGTGGGCCTGCAGCAGAACAGCCTCTCTCAGCCACAGAAAAATTCCTGGCAAACCTCGCAACACAGGACAGCTCCCAGGCATCCATCAGCCAATATGCTGTGGATGTAGGTGCCACCCAGTCCTCTCAAGAGAGGCACCCAGGTATACTTAGTTAGATCAGAATTGGAATACTGTTTCATTCACCGTGTCAAGGTGTATATAGTTTTACATGGGTGTCAGATGTTTTATTTTCATGGGAAGGAGGTTAGCTGCAGTTTTAAGCTCATTTAGAAATTGTGACCCAGATACTTGTTAACACAGCAGTTACTGTAAATGTGAGATATTTGGACATATTACCCCTGTTATACTGTAACATGAGGTGTTATTGCCATTACCTCTCCCTCATTTATTTCAGGACCATCAGGAACTGTAATAGGCTATGTTCCTGCTGCTGGTAAGCACAAAACTGTTTTGTCAGAGATGTAGATATAGTTCAAAGTATTTGCTAAAGTGTTCTCCCAGCCCTGCTGGCTGGATTGATGTACTGTCTGCATGAATTTCAAATGGAAAGATATTTTGTGAATGTCCACAGTGTAGAGTCATACCTCTGCTTTGTAGGTGTGAGCATAGTGATTGACTTGACAGTATTGTCAGGACATTACAGATTGCCATCACTGTCAACTGTGCAGAGTTTTGCAGAATGTCATCAATGTACATAATTTATTTTTGCTCATGAGATTCTTGTTTAATGAAGAATTAATTCCAAATAATTGCATATTAGGGTTAGAAAACAATGTCCTTCTGTCCTACTGTGTGAGGTTGGGGGTTATACAAGTCTGTAATAGTGACAGCTGTGTATACAACTTATCATATATTGCACCATAATATTATAGAGCATAGAAGTGCAGGTATCGATGTATAGCTTTCTCCTTTTTATCACAGGTGACCAGGGAGGTTGGTCTTTGTCCCCTTCACAACCTGATGTCAATGAATCTCCAGACTCTGATGATGGTGGGCAAATTGAGGCACAGGTGGGGGTTTCAGAGGCTGATTCAGACACAGAAGTTGACATCCTTTGTCCATCCTCATTATCATCGTACACAGCCAGTATGCCTATGATTATCCAGTCCCCTGAGGCCACGGATATTAGGCAGTCGAAGGGTGTGGACATTGAACAGGAAAGTGTGGTTACTGTGGCTTCAGTGACTGTCGACACTAGCCATAGCCAAACAGTTGGTGAGGTTCCACACAGGCAGATTGATAGGGGTGCTAGCAGGAGGCTTGCTGTCACTCCACCACCTGTCACAGGTGTCACTTCACATGTCACTCAGTGTATGTTTAGGGCTGTCATGGAGGCACAGGCACATTCAGAAATGAACTCTCGATGAATGCTCGGGGTTATGGATGCAGCACAGTCTGACATCCGTGACTGCCTCCACCATGTTGCTGATACCCTGTAATGGTTGACTGATACAGTGGAAAGAGGTAGGTCTGAGAGAGATTGCACACTATCTGTCTTGGAACCCTCATTGTCTGTGATGGAACATCTCATTGGAGTTGAGCGTCAGCCTATTAGGCGTAGGTCAACAACTACATATGTTGAGAGTCAATTTCGCCATGCACAATCATGCTCCCATAGTGGCAGTACATCTAGCACTTCAGAGGAGAGTGTGCTGTCCACACTGAGATGTAGCAGGCCATGGGCTCAGGTCCTGTACATTCCTGTGGAGGATACATTCCCAGCAGACATCAGTCACCCTCAGGTAGTAGCACAGCTTCTGACATTGGGCATAGAGATGCCAGTGCTACTCCTGGCAGAACGAGTTCTCATGTTCAGGGACAAAGACAATGAATTGTCAACTCTATCATACATGGCTCACAGATGTCCAACATACCGACATCCAGGACTAGCACTGAGTTTGGCAGTGTTCATGCAGACACTCACACACCACTGTCACATTGAGGGCACCCACAGACACACACACACAACATTTCCATGGTCCATCTTGCTTGCTTCCCTTCCTGACTCACACCCCCACACAACAGCCTGTGCAAGTGATGATAACTGTGTCACATCCCTATCATCTTTTTCATGGATGCAGGGAAATAAAGCTATGTGCCTGATGCACAGGGTGACTATCTACATTAATGTGAATTAGTTTCATCCATTGTTGCAGTAGACATGCTACTTGTACTGGTCATTTACACATAGGTTCATAGGTTCATAGGTAAGTACTAGGCTAATGGCCCTGGAGACATTGCAAGCCTAGCCCAATAGTATTCCCAGTCATCAGGCTTACCAGACATTAGTTCCTGTGCCCCTATCTAGCAGTGAGATTGAAGTGATCCCTGGGCTGAATTTCTTATTTCTCGTCCACTCATCAAGATTTCTCTTGAAGAAGGCCAGTGAGGTGCTCTGCTTGACATGAATGGGGAGTTTATTCCAGCGAATTGGGAGTCTCTGGGTTATAGTCCTCCAGCAGGTTCTCTTTAATGTGGTGATAAGGTTGAAGTCTTTGGAGCAAGTAGCATGGAGGGATTGGAATTTCTTCAGATGAAGCATGTCAATCAAAACTGGGTCATATATGGCTCTGTATGTCAAGCAGAGATCGCCTCTAAGTAGGAGATATGAGATGGAGTATAGTTTAAGTTTTTTAAGTCTATCTGCATAAGGCACATGTTTGAGTCTTAAGATCCTCTTAGTGAGGAATTTCTGTGGTCTCTCCAGCTGTTGGAGGTGTCTGGTGAGGTACATGCCAAATGGGGCATTGTACTCTATAATGGGTCTGATAAGGGATGAGTAGAGATAGATAATGACTTCTTCTTTTTTCCTGGATGAGAAACCTTTTGTGATGAGATGTGCCAAGTAGAAGGACTTCCTAACTACAGTGGCACCGTGGTTGTTGAAGGAGAGGTTGCTATCTACCTGTGTCCCTAGATCCCTTATAACTCCTTCAGAGTTAAGTGGGTTCCCTTCAAAATGGTAGTTTGTGGGCACCATGTTTTTCTCAAAGGTAATGACTATGCATTTTTGGGGTTTAGCCTAAGGCCATGGTTTTGGCACCAGTCGTTGATCTCCGTAAGACCTTTTTGTAGGATTTCCACATCAGCTTGAGAATCAATAATAGCTCCCAGTTTGCAGTCATCCATGAATTTGGTTAACCAGAGTCCCTTGGTGTTGGCTTGAACTTCAGAGAAGTATATACAAAACAGGAGAGGCCCCAGAACTGATCCCTGTGGGACCCCACTTGTAACTGCCTGGTAGTCAGATTTGGAGTCAGCTTTCACCGTGTGGGTTCTGTCAGTGAGACAGTTTGCAACCCATCTAGTGATGTAAGGGTTAATGCCCAGATTAGTGAGCCTATCAATGATTCCAGAGTGTGGGATGGTATCAAAGGCTTTGGCTAGATCGAGGTAGGCTGTGTGGACAGCCTTACCTTCATCCACTGCTCTGGTGATGGCTTCAAAGAAGTCTATCAGATTTAGCAAACATAATCTGCCTTTCACAAACCTAAACTGTGTGGGGTCCAGGGTTTGAAGGTCCCCTATATCCTTATTTATAAGATCCACAATAATACATTCCATAGCGTTACAGATCAAGCTCATCAAGCTGATAGGGCGGTAGTTCCCAGGGTAAGTAGTTGCACCCCCTTTGTGGAGTGGGATGACTGTAGCAGTGTGCCATTCAGTGGGAACAAAGCCTGAACTGAGGGTGTAGTTGAACAGAGCACTCAGGTGTGGTGCCAGTTCCTTATGCAGTTTGTGCAAGACACAACCCGGTATATTATCTGGTCCCATGGAAGCTGTGTTCTTAACTTTGGTCAGTGTGTTTTTTACTTGTACAATCATGATAATAGGGATTTGGTATTCCTCGGGTATGTGGATGGGCCCTTTAGGGGGAGAGGGAGGAGTTAAATTTGCACTGAACCTGTCTGCCAAGATATTGGCAATATCAGTTGGTTCAGTATAGGTGCCGTTGTGTTGTAGCTCTGAGCAAATATGCGTATTATTATGCAGATTCTTGACATAGCTAAAGAAAGCCTTGTGGTTGTCCTTAGTATCTGTAGCAATTTTGTTTTCATAACTAGCTTTGGTGGATTTGATGAGGGATCTCAGTTTTTTTACTGTGATTTCCGAGGGAATTTTTACAGTTGTCAGACTTTACCTTTCTCTGCAACAGTTTATTCCTTCTGTTGTAGAGTTTGTTAATAGCAGGGGTCCACCAGATTGGCTTTCTTTTTTTAGAGGAGAGCGTTTTGGTTCTGTTTGGTATGGCCCTATCTATGCAGTTGTGTAGATGCTCATACAGTCCCTTGATGTAAGATTCTGCAGCCATACTTCCATTCCTCATTTCTATGGATGACGTGTAGCTTGCCACTTCTGTCCTTAGAAGCTCAAAATTAGCTTTGGAGAAGGTTTTCACTGTGGTTTCTTTTTTGGGATTTGGGGTGGGATTTGGATATCAATGGTGATTAACTTGTGGTCGGATCGAACCAGGGAGGGGGTTTATCATAGGAGTAGAGCAGCGGTCCCCCATGTTTGCAATGACTAGGTCAAGAATGTTTTTTCCCCTAGTGGGGGTGAGGATGAGTTGGTCTAAGGCATTGGAGTTGATGAATTCTAGGAAGCGTTGACCAAAAGAGTTGGAGCAGGAGTAGTTGTTCCAACTAATGATGGGGTAATTAAAGTCTCCCACTATAAGGGTATTGGGCTGGACTTTGATGTTTTCCAGAGTGTCCAGGAATGCAGAGTGGCAATCCTAGGACATTGTGGGGGATCTGTAGCAGGCTACAACATGGACTGCAGTTTTGCTCAGTGTTTACTGTACCTGAAGTATTTCTGATGCATTATGTTGGGCAAAAAGTCTGGAGGCGTGTATATCCTTTATGAAGATGGATACACCTCTGCCTTTGGAGGTTCGGTCATCACATCCTTTAGGGCTTTGGTTCAGATTAGGGGGCCGAAAGGTATGATATGCATTGTAACCTGGTAGTGCAGGGGTGCTCTCAGGAGCCTTGAACCAGGTCTCTATTACTGCACAGATGTCGATGTTCTCCAGTTTGAGGAGTGACTTGAGCAAGTGCATTTTGAGATTTAGACTTCTAGCATTGAGTAGCATAACCCTTAGGATGCGTTTGATAGAAGATGTTATGGTGGTAAATTTATCTTTAGGGCATTGCCTAAAAAAGGCACTATAGGAGTGGCAAGGACCTTGGCCAGTATCCAGAATCTCAGGGATGACAGATGCAGGCCATCTCTGGCAAAGCATCGAGGTCTGTCTATCATGTCATCCCAAGCAGACAGAGACTGGATCCCCTTAGAATGACACCAGAAACTTAGCCAATTGCTGACGTCAGTCATTTTCTGCTTGTACTGTGGTATCATTCTTGGTGATGGTAGTATGCTACTCAAGGCTAGGGTTATACCTGCCTGGGCTACAAGATCAGAGAGCTCCTCCATGTCTCTTTTCATGTAGTCCAGGGAGGTGCATCTTAGGTCATTCACACCATGTGCAATGACGGAGTCATACTTGTACTTGCCATGGAGAGACCCAAGTGCATGCATTATGTGGCAAATCCTGACACCCGACAGGCAGCTGACCATGACTTTCTCCTTATTTAGCCTAGTGAGTGGGACGTCAGTGTGCCTTACAATTGAATCACCTATGACTAATGTGATTGGTACATTGTTCTGCCTTAGGGGCTTAGCTTGAGTGGCACACTGTTTGTGTGGGCTATGTGTCTTCTGGGTTGTGCTTGGATGAGATGGTTGCTTGCATTTGTGCCTCGGAGGTCTTTGTTGTTTGGCAGATTTTTTAAGAGAGCCCCCGCGAAAGTGGTTGTGCGTTTCATGTTTCTATGTGATAATGGTGGTGTGTGAACAGGGGAGCTATGTGTTCTCTGTGATGTGATGTGTTTGTTAACCTTCTCCTCCTGATTGTCTGACCCAGTCTTGGATTGATAGAGCAAAGCCTCAAGTTTGGCTATGTACTTGCATCTCTCACAAGTGGATGTGTTTGGAGGTAGGAGGAGGGGGTTGTCTGTGTGCATGAGGCAATTGCTACATTGCCTCAGGATGCTCAAGTTCACCAGGTTAATAGGCAAAATCATCGGAAACTGACCTTTATACATGCCTGGAAATTGATCAGCTCTTTAAGTACTGAGTTATTTGTGCTTAGATTAAGTTCTGAGCTTCTTGTTTCCTTTATGGAAAGTTTCCTTATGGAAAGTTTAGTGCTGGTAGCTGTGGGTGAGCTTGCAATAGATATTACAAGATGTTCTGAGCAAGTGCTAGATTTAAAGGTCTAATTTGAGTGCTCAGAGATAAAAGTTAACAAGGTCTATGGGAAAATTTGAAGAGCAGACTTTAAGGCACCGGCAATGGTTTACCTTAGCTAAGCAGTTCTGTGCATCACGCAAACACCTTTTTTTTATACAGAAAGATGAAAGGGATAGCAATTGCCTAAAATGGCCAATAAAAATACAATTTCTGAGCTGAAACCACTCCTTTAGCGACAGATAGGCTGCTCACAGCCTACCACTCCCACTGATAAGCAGAGAAGCTTCCCTCTATCTCAGTAAGGATATTGTACTTTGCCATTTAGAATGTGTATAGTATAGTTCGTGTGCATGTGTATTGTATAGTTTGTGTACATTATGATGAATGCTGTTGTAAGGGCTGTGGAGTCATGCAATGAAATGTGTTGCATGGAAATACTTACATTTCATTTTCAAGATTGTGTTGGAGAGACTGATGGGTACACATCTACAATCAACACATCACAGTACAGGACTGAATGTCAGCACAGGAAAGAAATGTCATCAGAAATGTAATACAGTATAGGTTCATTGGTCCATAATTTCCTAGGTGTTTACTAGCCTAACAAACACAAGGGTCTCTTTAAGCCCAGCCATGCATCCCAAATCTCTGACCAGGTCTGATATCCTTGATAAGTGTAAGCAGGGTTTTGGGATATTAAACACTTACAAATAGGGGCCTGGGAGATGAAATATCTAGCATCTTCCTCCCTGTGTCCATTACAGATATAGGTCCCAAAACATGGATGGTTGTCCTATTCCCCATCTAATTGTGTAACTTTCACTCGATTTGCATTAGGGTGGAACTCTACTTCACATGGTTGAGGAGCCTGTTCCATATAGGGTGTAGCCTCTGGGATACATACCCATCTCTCCAGCACATCCTATTTATACCACAAGTAAGGTGAAGGTCTGTAGAACAGGTAATTCTGATGCTACTTTTTTGTGGATATGCAGGTGGTCCTTAGTGGGGTTTGACAATGTCCTGTAAGGCAAGCATATATCTCCCCTCCAAAGGCTGTAGGACACAGAATACAGGAATAGGGCCTTGACACGATCTGCATAGGACATTTTATGTACACCCTGTATTGGTTTAGTGGGGAACCTGTGTAGATGTTCCAGTTGTTGGATATGCCTGGCTTGGTACATACCAAAGGTGGCATTACACTCAATGATAGGTCTGATGAATGCAGAATTCACTGGAACAATGACTTCCTTGGACTTACATGCCATAACTTTGTTAATAAGTTGTGCAACATAGAATGCTTTCCTCAATACTGTACACACATGACAGTCAAAGACTACATCATTATCTATGTGTGTCCCTAAGTCCCTGACTACTGGGTCAGCTGTTAGAGGTGTGCTGTCAATATGATGGTTACATTTCTTGGCATTTAGTCTTACTGTATGGCTCTGACACCAGTTATATGTCTGTGTCACCCCTCCTGGAGAGCATTTGTATCAGTGTGGGATTCAATGACAGCTCCTAATTTGCAATCATCAGCAAATTTAGTGAACCAGAGTCCACTGACAGTGGCATTGACTTCCGACAAGTAAATGCCTAAGAAGAGTGCTCCAAGGAATGATTTGTGAGGGAGTCCACTTGTGACTGGCCTGCATACCTCTCAACTGTACAGATATTCGCAGAATGTCCAGATTTTTGTCTCATATTTGTGGCATATTTTCATAAAATTGTGGTTTTCTAGCAAATCATTGGCAAATTATTGATGGTTTCAGTCAGAAAATAATGACAGACATTTGAGTTTCAGACTTCATATCTTTCAGAAAATTAATGCTAATGCAGAACCTGTTATTCTATCTACTTCCTAAGCTTGTAACAGCAATATTTTAAAAAATGTCCCTATTTTTGGGCCTTTGTCCCCCCATTTTTATGTCTTTGTCCAGATTTCTTTCTCTAAGAGGTTGAGAGGTATAACTGGCCTGTTTGTAGAGGTGGACTCCCCTATGCTATCTTCCTGGGTCCTGTCTATGAGCGAAAGACAAACTGCAAAAAAATCCAAAATCACACAAGGAATGCTGAGAACAAATCACTTTATGACGCAAAGCTTTCGGGTATAAACCCTTTCTCAATACTAAATACATTTACAAAGCAACTGCTTTTATACAGGCCTAGTAGTCATGTGACTGCAGCCAAAGTCACATGACCTATTCAAATGTGCAATTTAAAAAATTATTTAAAGAATTATTTAAAGAAACATACTGCAAAAAAGCATTTTGCAGTATGTTTCTTTAAATAATTTTTTAAATTGCACATTTGAATAGGTCATGTGACTTTGGCTGCAGTCACATGACTACTAGGCCTGTATAAAAGCAGTTGCTTTGTGTAAATGTATGTATTTAGTATTGAGAAAGGGTTTATACCCGAAAGCTTTGCGTCATAAAGTGATTTGTTCTCAGCATTCCTTGTGTGATCCTGTCTATGAGCCCCTTGGCTATCTACTGGCTGACATACCAGTTTGTACCTAACCTCTTGAGTTTTTCAACAATGCCTGATGGAGGTATAATGTCACATGCCTTGTCAGGCCATGGTAGGCAGTGTGAACAATTTTTCCCTAATCCATTGCTGTGGTTACCTTCTCAAATAGGTCTACCATGTTGGGTAGGTATGATCTGCCCTTAACTAAACCAAACTGGGTTTGAATCAGTGTCTGTAGGTGTACTAAATATCTGCTGATCATTTCCATGAGACTTCTGGGTCTGTACTCCCCAGGTCTGTAGATAGCCCACCTTTGTGCAGATGGATGACTGCTGCTGATCTCCATTCATGAGGCACAAACCCTGTTTGGTGGCTACAGTGAAATATTAATTCCAGAAGTCATGAAAAATGTTTCATACTATTTAAAAGGCATACTGGGATATTGTCTGGACCCATTGATGCATTGTACTTGTTCTTAGAGAGAGCATTAACGATTTGTTCCTTCATGATAGTAGGGTTACTTACATTTGATGGTACTTCCTGGGGGAAGGTTGAGGGGGAGAAAGGGGTAAAGTTGGGAGTCAATTTATCAGACAGGAGGTTTGCTCTTTCTTCTGCCTCATTATAGGTGGCTCCATTTACAATGAGATGTGCACACAATTGTGTCTTGCCTTTGACATTGCGGACATACCTAAAGTATGCTTTGTAGTTGTCCTTGGCCTGGAAGCCCGAACTTACTTCAAATCTGGCTTTGGTAGACTTCTTTTGTCCTCTGTTTTGTTTACTTTAATGACATGCTTTTATCCTGCTGTGTGCTGCACCTCCTACATTTTGCCATGAGTTTATTCCTTCTGTTGTACAGCCTATTGATTCTGTGATTCTACCAGTGTGGTTTGATTTTCAGTTAGTTCTGTACTTCTCCCTGGTGGGTATGGCTGCCTCTATACAGGATTTCTGTGAATACTGCTGCATAGGCTGCAGTGTTCTCAGTGTTTATGAGGGCTTGAGATTTGGCCAGTTTATCACCTAATAGCTGGAGGTTAGCTGTACAGTAGTTCCTGAATATTCCATGTCTAGCCGGGGGTCCATGTCTCATTTTTACTTCAAAAGAGGCCAATTTGTGTTCAGACCTTACCAGGGAAGACATTACAGCACAGGGTTATGCATGACTCACCCATATTGGTGAGGACCAGGTCCAGTATGGTTGCATCCCTGTTTGTTGTATTGGCTATCTGATCCAATGAGCCTGTGTTTACAAAAGCCATGAATGCCTGTGCTAGTATATTTGTTGCCATATAGGTTTCTCAGGTAAGAGAGGGATAATGGATGTCACCCATGAATATGCTCTTGGGTCGGATGATTAGTGTTTCTAATAAGTTTACATACATGGTATGGGTGTACCGGGTCATAGAGGGGGACCTATAGCTTGCATGGAAGTAGAACTGGATGTTGCTTATTGTGAATTGAACATGGAGCAGCTAAAGTGCATTGTCCTGTTTGACCACCCCTGAAGTTTCTTTAGTTTTAATGTACATAGAGACACCTCCACCGTTAGCCCATGCCTGTGATTTAGCTGATCTAAATGTGTGGAAGGCATATTAGTCTTGCACTGCTGGTGTGCTCTTTGCACCTTTAAGTCATGTGTCAGTGACCACACAGATGTCTTCGAGAGCTCAAATAAGTATCTCTAAGTATAGTCTAGAGAGGTATGTCACAGGTCATGTACTCCCACACTGACTATGACTGAGTCATATCATAAGAATGTACTAGGCTAATGGCCCTAGGGCCCTTGCAAGCCTAGCCATATTCTACCCTTATTTCACAATCAGCAATTGCCACTGTCCAAGAGGAACACACTTGGAACCCCCAGTGTGAAATTACAGCTACACTTCCAATCATCCACATTGTGTTTGAAGAGGGTCAATGAGGTGCTTTGTTTGACATGAAGTGGAAGTCTATTCCAAAGGTGTGGTCAAAGGTGTGGTAACCTCTGGGAGACAAATCTGACCCTGCAGCATACTCTAATACTGTCACATACAAGATTAAAGTCTTTAGACTGTGTAACCCATGTGCCATTTGATTTGAGATATGCAACATTTCAAATAAAGTCTGGTCAAAGATTGCCTTATATGCAAGGCATAAATCGCCTATGAGCAGTCAGTATGAAACAGAATGAAGTGACAGTGATCTCAGATAATCCACATAGGATAGATGCTGAAGCCCTTGAATTATCCTTGTGAGAAACCTTTGTGTTCTCTCAAATTGCTGCAGGTGCTTGAAAAGGTGCATATCAAAATGGGCATTTTATTCCATTATTGGCTTGATGAGGGGAGAATACAGAGAGGTTAAACTCCTTTCATTTTCTGGATGCAATGTTCTTACTTTTGAGACAAGCAATATAGAATGCCCTGCTTACCACTGTGGAGATATGCTGATCAAAGGTAAGGTTACTTTCAACCTATTTGCCCAGGTCTCGCATCAGTGAGTGCATACTTAGTGTTTTGTTATTGATGTGGTAGTTAGCAGGAACATCGCACATATTGAGAGGGGTGATAATACATTTTTTGACATTGAAGTTAAGGCCATGACTTTGGCATCAATCATTTGTGTGTGTAAGAACCTGTTGTAGGATGTTGACATTGTTTGGAGATTCTATGACAGCTCCCAGTTTGCAGGCATCAGCAAACTTTGTCAGCAAAAGATCCTTTAACTTTAGCTTGTACTTCGGAGAAATATATTCTAAACAGTAGAGATCCCAGGGCAGATCCCTGGGGAACACCACTGGTTACAGTTCTGCTGTTGGGGATGGAATCCCCTATTTTGACTATATGAGTTCTGTCAGTGAGTCAGTTAGTCACCCATCTAATGATGTAAGGTTTGATACCTAGCTGGGTTAGTTTGTCAATGATACCTAAGTGGGAGATAGTGTCAAACTACTTGGCTAACTCTAGATAGACTGTATATACAGATTTCCCCTCATCCAAGGCCTTGGTGACTGTCTTGAAGAAGTCTCCAATGTTTCACAGGCATTATTTCCCTTTGACAAATTCAAAATGAGTAGGGGCAAGTGTATGGAGCTTACCTATATCTTTGTTGATAAGGTCTATGATGATTCACTCCATGGCCTTGCAGAAAAGGCTAGTCAGGCTAATAGGTCTAGAGTTCCCTGTGTCAGTGGAAGCATCACCTTTGTGCAGGTGAATAATAGTGGCCATTTTCCATTCATCTGGTATGAAGCCTGTGCTTAGACTATGGTTAAAAAGAGTACCCCATGTTGTTGCTAATTCTTTTTTTTTTCCTCAATTTTTTTTATTTTTCAAATACATTTGAATGAATTCCATATTATTTATACATAACATCTTAAATAACTATGTACACTATATATATTAGCCTGACACTATAACAGATCTTAATGTATACAGTTACTTTATAAGTATGTCCAATCCATTATCAGAGTGTCTATCAATGATAAGACTTCCCCAAGGGTTGTTGATAAATGGCTTTGGATAAATTCTTAGTTCTTTAATTTTAATTTCCAATAATGCTGTGGTCTTCCATAGGCTGTAGAAGTCTTCCAAAGTTGGTATTGTGTTTGTATTCCATCTTCTTGTTATACACTTCCTTGAAATTTCAAGTATAGTCCATACTAGACACATGTTTGACCTATTCAAATAAGGACCTTAATTCACATTTAATAATACAAGAGCTTTAGTTAAATAAAAGTATTAATTAAATAAAGCTTATAGAAAATATTAATACCATTCCAAAATGGATTAATTTTAACACAATTAAAGAAAATGTGGTTCCATTCTGCATTGTGTACTTGCTCACATCTCCAACATAGTCCTTTTATGGAAGAACTAATTTTACTGATTCTATCTGGGGTTAAGAATGCTCCATGCAAGCATTTCCAATTAAAAACTTTCCAGTATTGTGTAAAGGATGTATATTTTATTGATAATAAAATATTTGTTTTAATATCTTCAGTTAACTGTATTGAGTGTCCTTTTGTTATATAATACCAATATGATGTTTTTGGTGTTGTTTTATAGTTTATCAATATTTTGTAAAATTTTGAAATACTGTTTCCCATGTCAAAGTCATTATATATGATTTTGTGTATGTATTTCATAAATTAAGATATTTCTTTAAATGAAGACTTGTTAATTATTCTACTTAAATCTTGCGAATATGACAGAATACTCTGTAAAGTTAGCCAGTTCTGTTGTGGAATTTTGTATGTTGTTTTTATTACTTGCATATCTAAAACTTTTAGTTATTTGATACATTGAAGCCAACAAACAAATCCTTTCTGTTCCCAGAAAATGGTGTAACTCATTCTAAGCCTTTTGGTTTAAACACTTGGGCTTCGGACCAGTTGTTTTGCACTGAGAGGGTTGGTGGTCTGCACTGTAGTGGCAGAACAGGTAGCCTACATCCTTCTAGGTTGGGAACTGCTGATTGAGGGCTCAGTGTCTGTTATTCTGAAAGTGTATTAATTCTGGTTTAAGCACTTCGGCTTTCAGGCCAGTTATTTTACATTAAGAGGATACGTGGTCTGCACTCTTGTGGGAGGAGAGGCTGGACTCTGCCCTTCTGAGCTGGGAATTTCTGGTTAAAGGCTTATAGTGCATGCATATCTGAACTGCTTCTTACTGAAGTTGGTGCGCCTTGTTTGCTGTGGCATAGACTGGATTCAGGCCTGCTGGATCTAGCTTTGTTTGTGTAACTTGAGCACTAATCCAGGCATTCTCTAAAGTATTCAATTGTATTTATTACTGCTTGGTAGTAACTTGATTAAAGTGTAGCTATCATTCTAAGTCTTTTATATTAAGCACTTGGGCTTCAGACCAGTTGTTTTACATTAGGAAGGTTTGTGGCATGCACTGTGGTGGCAGGACAGGTAGCTTTCATCCTTCTAAGTTGGGAACTGCTGATTGAGAGCCCAGTGTCTGTTATTCTTAAAGTGTATTAGTTCTGGTTTAAGCACTTGGGCTTCAGGCCAGTTATTTTACATTAAGAAGGTTCGTGGTCTGCACTCTTGTGGGAGAAGAGGCTGGACTCTGCCCTTCTGAGCTGGGAATTTCTGGTTAAAGGTTTATAGTGCCTGAATATTTGAACTGTATCTTACTGAAATTGGTACACCTTGTTTGCTGTAGCATAGACTAGATCCAGGCCTGCTGAATCTAGCTTTGTTTATATGCTTGTTGTTTGTTTGCTTGTTATTTCCCTGGAACGCTAATTCCACCTAATACGCAGCTTCTCAGCGCTTCTGTGGATCACTAGTAATATCTGCATTGCTTACTGTACTTATTTCCTTGTTTCACTTGAAAGAAAGTTACTGTTTGTCGTTTTTGCATTTAAGTTACCTGTAAAACATTGCACTTAAGTTACCTGGCACTTGCTCACTAAAGCAATTATATAAGTCAGCACTAAAAATTAAAAGCACTACACCCTCACTCCCCACTGGCCCTTGTTTTCAATTATTAAGGAATTCCCAGTATTATTCTAGCATGTCCAAAGGTCAGTTGTCAATCTCCTCTCTGGTCCAGCTGGTGAATCTGGGAATCTTGAGGCAATGTTACAACTGCCTCATGTACACAGACAACCTTCTCCTCCTCCCAACAAATTCCAACACATGTGAGAGATGCAACCATATAGCCAAACTGGAGGCTAAGCTCTCTCAACTCAGTACTGGCATAAAAAGTCAGGAGGAGAAGGAAACCACACTCACTACAATTCCAGTCTCACATAGATCTACCACGACAGCAAACCAAACACATAATCACACAAAAGCATACTCGGAGGCTCTAAATAAAGATCTGCCTAAGCAGCAGAGACCTCCAAAGCAGACACCCAAGCAACCGCTACCCCAAAACAAAACACGTGCAACACATATCTCACAAAGCCAGTGTGCTGAACAGTCACAGCCCTTAAGACTAAACAACACACCTGATACACTTGTAATAGGTGACTCTATCGTCAGGCACACTGACATCCCGCTCACCAGGCTGAACAAGGAGAGGGTCACGGTGAGCAGCCTGTCGGGCGCTAGGATCCGCCACATAACACAAGCACTCAGGTCACTCCAAGGCAAGTACAAATATGACTCAGTCATTGTCCATGCTGGTGTGAATGACCTGAGACGTATCTCCCTGGACTACATGAAAAGAGACATAAAGGAGCTCTCTGAGCATGTAGCCCAGGCCGGTATGACCCTGACCTTGAGTAGCATCTTACCCTCACCAAGAATGATGCCACAATATGAAGACAAGATGATCAATTTCAACAAATGGCTTAAGTACTGGTGTCATTCAAAGGGGATCCAATGCCTGTCAGCTTGGGATGATATGCTCGACAAGCCACGATGCTTCGCTAGGGACGGCTTGCACCTGTCACCCCTGGGCTTTCGGATATTGGCAAAGGCTCTTGCTACCCCCATAGTGCCTTTTTAGGCACGGCTCAAAAGACAAACCCACCTCCATAGGTATCACAAGGGATAAGAAACTAAGAGTAATGCTACTCAACGCCAGAAGTCTAAACCTCAAGATGCATGCACTCGAAACTCTCCTTAGCATGGAGAACATCGATATCTGTGCAGTAACAGAAACCTGGTTCAGGGCTCCCGAGAGCACCCCAGCACTACCAGGTTATACCTCATACCATGCTTTTCAGCCCCAAAACTTGGACTGAACCACAAAAGGAGGGGGAGTATCGATATTCATCAAAGATACCCACACCTCCAGGTTGGTGTCAAAGCACAAAGCATCAGAGACTATCCATGTGCAACTAACAGTGGGTAAAACTGCCTTCCAGTTTATAGCCTGCTACAGACCACCCTCCCAAACCCAGGAACCCCACTCAGCCTTCCTGAGAACACTGGAAAATATGAAGGTCTCTCCAAACACCATTATACTGGGTGACTTCAACTACCCAAACATAGACTGGGAGCATTACTCTAGCTCCAACACCCTAGCCCAAAGGTTCCTAGAATTTATAAACTCAAATGCTATGGAACAACTTGTTACCACTCCCACAAGAGGGGAAAACATACTGGACCTGATCATCACCAACATGGGGACTCTATGCTCCAGACCAGAAGTATATCCCTCACTGGTATGATCAGACCATAAACTAATCTCACTGGATATTCACATCCCGACCCTACCCCCTGCCCAGAAAACCACAGTGAAAAACTTCTCTAAAGCAAATTTCACACTCCTCAAAACCAAGGTGGAATCCTTCAAAGCCCCCGGGCCTGTGGAAAATACGGCCCAGACCACAGAATCCTTTATAAACGCATTCTATGAACACCTTCAGGAATGCATGGATCATGCGAACCCAAATAAAACCAAGACCCAATCCTCCTGGCGTCCTGTCTGGTGGACCCCAGCCATAAACAAACTATAAAATAGAAGGAGGAAGCTACTAAATGATAGAGCAAAATCCCAAAAGGGAAGGCATCACTGATCAGTATTAGCAAAAAACTACGGGCACTCATAAAATTGTCTAAGGCCAGCTTCGAGAGAAAAATTGCACAGGACACTAAGGATAATCACAAGGCTTTCTTTAGTTATGTTAGGAACCTGGGTGGTAATTCCCAGATATGCTCAGAATTAGTCCAAAATGACAAAAAATACACTGAACCCACAGACATTGCCAACATCCTAGATGACAGGTTCAGCGCAAACTTCTCCCCCCCCCTTCCCACCAAAAGGGCAAATATCTATCCCAGCAGAGTGCTGCCCCCCTGACATCTCAGATGCTCAGTTAAGAGCCGCCCTCTCCAAAGCAAAAAACACAGCATCAATGGGACCAGACGGTGTCCCGGGCTGCATCCTACATAAACTCCAAGAAGAGATAAACGCAAACATAAAACTACTGTTCAATTTCAGCCTTACTACAGGATATGTGCCCAAAGAGTGGCGTACAGCAACAGTGGTCCCTCTCCATAAAGGTGGTGCCTCAACGGATCCTGGAAACTATCACCCCATAAGCCTGACTAGCTTGGTCTGCAAAGCTATGGAAAGGATCATCATGGACCTCATACATAAAGATATTGCGGACCTACAGACACTGGATCCTACCCAGTTCTGCTTTGTTAAGGGCAGATCCTGCCTCTTAAACCTGGTTGATTTCTTTGAAACAGTCACCAAGGCCATTGACGAGGGGAAGGTGGTCCACACAGCCTACCTGGACCTCGCAAAAGCCTTCGATACAATACCCCACTCGGGCATTATAGATAAGTTCACCAGCTTAACTATAAACCCCTATGTCACTAGATGGATTGCAAACTGGCTCAAGGACAGAACCCACATGGTTAGAATTGCTGGAGCCATGTCAGACTCCAAACCAGTTACAAGTGGTGTCCCACAAGGCTCAGTCCTGGGACCTCTCTTGTTCGGTATATATTTCTCAGAGGTACAGGCCAACACGGAAGGACTGTGACTGACCAAGTTCACAGATGACTGCAAACTGGGTGCCATAATCGACTCTCCAGCCGACACAAGCATCCTCCAAAAGGGCCTCATAGAAACAGACAACTGGTGCCAGAGCCATGGCCTCAAGCTAAATGCCAAAAAGTGTATAGTCATCCCCTTTGGCAAAAACAAAGTGCCCACAAATTACCACATAGGTGGTAATCCATTAAGTACAGAAGAAGTAATTAGGGACCTGGGGACCCACGTTGACAGCAATCTCTCATTTGACAACCACGTGGCCAAAGTGGTTAGAAAAACATTTTATATAGCCCACCTAATCATGAAGGGATTCACATCTAGATCAGGGGAGGTCATCGTGCATCTTTACTCATCCCTCATCAGGCCCATAATTGAGTACAATACCCCTTTTGGGATGTACCTTACCAGACACCTGCAGCAACTGAAAAGACCCCAAAAGTACCTCACCAAGAGGATCAAAGGGCTCAAACAGATGCCATATGCTGCCCGGTTAAAGAAACTCCATCTCTATTAGTGGCATACCGCCTGTTCAGAGGTGATCTGTGCCTGACGTATAAAGCCATGTCCAACCCGGAATTAATGGACATGCTGCACCTCAGAAAATCCAAATCCCATCGAGCTACGTGCTGGAGAGACTTGAACCTCAGCACTGAAATAAATAGGACATGCTGGAGGGACAGATTCATAACCCAGAGGCTCCCTTCACTCTGGAATAAAATCCCAGTCCAGGTTAGGCAGAGTCCCTCATTGACTCTCCTCAAGAGGAATCTTGATGAGTGGATGGGAGATCGTAGGTTTACCCCGGGTATCACTTCTGCGTCACTGTTAGACAGAGGCACAGTATACTAACCTCGAAAAAGGGCATAGCAAAATAAATTTAAAATGGGTGGCGAAAGCCAAACACATTCTGGCTAGGCTTATAAATGCCCTAGGGCAGATAGCCTAGTATGAACCTATGAACCTATGAACCTATAAACCAGATTTTTAAATCTATATTTATATTAATAATTTTCCTAAATGAATCAATGCAATAATTAATCATACGAGTTTTAGTTGTCTTAGTTATGTTATTTTGCATACTAATTCATATGTGCCATGGCAAATTGTTTTTATCTGTTATTTGAATTTTTTTTGTAAATCATATTCATTTATTGATATTACAGTCAGTAATTCTTTCTAATTTGCAGAGTAATTTGGACTTATCCAATCCGAGATTTTTTAGATATTGATGCTTTTATATATGTTTCTATATCCGCAAAGTTTAATCCTTCCTGTTTCCATGGTATGGTATGATGTATTAAAGCTATTCTGTTTCTTTTGGGAAACCATAAAAATTTTATTAGGCAAGAATTTATTTCTTTAAGTATATTCCTTTCTGGTAACAGTTGTATTGCCAAGGCTGTATATAGGATCTTGGACAGTAAAACCATTTTTATTAACTGTAGTCTATCTTCAAATATTAATATTATTTTGTTCCATTTTTCCACAGAGATTTTAATTGTATTGATGATATTATTGTAGCTTATTGAGACTAATGTATTATTATCCTTGCATAACTCAATTCCTAGATATTTTAAGTTAGATTCTTGTTTCGCAATGATGTGATTCCCCCTTAGTCTGCAGTTTTTTTTCATTTAAAAATAAAAATTTTGATTTATTAAAATTGAGTCCTTAAGTCATGTAAAATTTGTCAATTAATATATCTAATTTTTCTAATGTCTTTTTGTATTAGATAATGTTAGTAATATGTCTTAGGCAAATAGCATTACTTTAGAATTGTATTGTTCATAAACATCTATTCCTTTGATTTTTATATTGTTAAGAATTGAATCTGTCAATATTTCAATAGCCAGAGCAAATAGAATGAGTGACATGGGACATCCTTGTTTAGTGCCTTTTCTTATATGCATAGATTCAGAGGTAAATGGATCTAACTTGACATACGCTAAATTATTTGTATATATATTCTTTAGGAGATGAACAAAGGATGCAGGAAATTCAAATAGCATTATGATTTTGAATAAATAGTCCCAATTTAGGGAATCAAAGGCTTTCTCTATATCTAAGCCAATTATGACTGTTTATTTTCTTTATTAACATAATCTGTAAGAGAAATGATCCTTTTAATATTGTCATGTGTGTGTCTATGATATATAAATCCAGTTTGATCATTATTTATTGTTTTGAATAGTGGTATTTTCATTCTGTTAGTTAATATTGTCATAAATTTAATAATGATATAGGTCTATATGAGGTACAGAGGTTTGGGGATTTGTTTTCCTTTAGGATTGGTGTGATTAAGGAATATCTCCAAGAGGGTGGTATTAAAGCTTGCGACTAAATTTCTAATAGAGCTTTATGGAAAAGGGATAGTATCTTTGAAGAAAAAAGTTTATATATTTCCATAACTATGCCATCTATACCTGGAACTTTATTATTTTTACCCTCTTTTATTGTATCTGTAATTTCTTTGTAGGATATGGGTGCTTGCAGATCTAGTTTTAATTTTTCTGGCATTTTTTATATTAGAAATTTTTTCTTCTAGATTTAATTGATTGATATGTATATTTTCTTTTTGGAAATGTTCCATATAGTGATTTCTATAGGCAGCAAGAATGTCACCTATATCCGAGACATTTTTCCCTTTCTTTTCATGGAAAATACTTTTAATGTTATTAGTTTTTGATTGTATTTTGATTCTTGTGGATAAATTATGTAGATAAATGGGAGAAGTGGCCAATGTATTAGTTTTTAGTTTTTCTAATGCTAAACTAGTTTTATGTGTTAGAATTTCATAGTATTTATTGTTTAATACTTCTACTTTCTTTTTCATCTCCAAATGATTTTTATTTTTTTCACCTTTTACTGACAAAAGTTTGGATTGTAGATCTAATAATTCAGAATCCCATTCTCAGACTTTTTTCATACCAAATTAGGGTTTTACCATATATGTAAGATTTTAATGAGTCCCATATCATTATTTTATTTATCTTTGTGGTATAATTAATATCTAAGAAGAACTGTAATTCAGATAATAACCAGGGTTTGAACTCTTTAATTTTAGTTATATATGCTGGAATTCTGGAGTTAAAGATTAATGGTTTGTATCCATTTTGAAGTTTTAGTATCAATGAACTGTGGTCTGAAAAGGGGCAGGGAGTGATTGAGAAATTAATGAGTTTAGAGTGTAAGTCATGGGCAGCAAATATTTTATTTATTCTAGTTTGGGTACCAATTGTTGCTAATTCTTGTTGAAGCCCATGTAGGATGCTGCCTGGAATGTTATCAGGTTCCATAGATGCTGTGTTTTTGGAATTACAGAGGGCATTTACAACTTGCTCTTTACAGATACAAGGTAGGGGACAGATGGTATGAATGTCATGGGGTACATGTGGCAGGGACAGGGGAGTAAAGTTTTCACAGAACCTGTCAGCTAACAGGTTAGCTATGTCTACAGGCTCAGTATGTGCGATATCATTAACTACCATTTTGACACAAATATGGGCCTGTCCTTTTAGGCTATGGATGTAACTAAAGAATGCCTTATGGTTGTCCTTAGGTGAGGAATACAATTTAGGTTCATAGTTTTCCTCTGAGGACTTCACAAGAAGTCTTATTGTCTTGTTTAAGCTGAAGAGGGAGTGTTCCCAGTTTAGGGCTCCTTCCTTCTTACTCTTAGACAGCAATGTCTTCCTGTTATTGTAATGCCTGTTAATGGCAGTTGTCCACCAGGCAGATTTGCTCATCCTTGTGGAGCTTGTTTTGGTCCTATCAGATATTGCAGCCTAGCTATGTGGCAAAAGTACCCATATTGGGCATATTTGTATATTTGCATTGGGATGGGCAAGCCTGTGGCAAAACTAAATGAGTCCTATCCATGAGTGTACACACAACATAATACATTACACAACTTGTTCAGTTGTTGATGTATGTGTGGTGAAATCTAGCAGACACAGTGGGCTGTAGTGAATGTGAGTGTTGGTGCTGCCATAGATACAAACATATGGCTTCACAATATATGTACATATTCATATACTATGCCATACATTTTCAAGGTTTCCACATGTTGTCTTAGGGAAATGTGGTATGACTCACCACCATCCTGATGTTTGCAGCAAGTACACAGGTTTGATTCATAGTTACAATATGTGTGTTTCACACTAAATTGTGGTTTCCTGTCAAATGTGGTATCATTTACACATGACATGAGAGAAGACTGCCAGAACTCTGAACTTCAGATGTCCCAATAGTCCTCCGGTTGTAACACATGTTATTCTATGTACTTCCACATTTTTGTAAGTGCATTATCTAATGCCCTTCCTTTTGGTCCTTTGTCCAACATTATAAGTGTTGTAATGTAACTTTACTCTCCATGATCTGGATATGTAGGGCAATACAGACATACACACACACACACACACACACACACACACACACACACACACACATATATATATATATATATATATATATATATATATATATATATATATATATATATATATATATAAACTAGTCTAGTCCAGATACAGATTTTCTGTATCCAGGACTGTTTGTAAGCTTCTGAGCCCCCAAAGCCTTTCAGTGTTGGAGGGAAGCCTTCTAGCTTATCAGTGGGAGTGGTAAGCACTAGGTAGCTTATCTACACAAGAGTGGTTTCTGGTCCAGAAATTGTAGTTTATTGGCCGTTTGACAGTTTTTCCATCTCTTTCAACTTACTGGTTTAAAAGCCCACATTTGTGCTTGTTTCCCATCTTTCCTGTAACTAGTCTAGTCCAGATACAGATTTGTTCCATCCAGGACTATTTGCAAGCTTCTGCCCCCCCCCAAGCCTTTCTGTGTTGGAGGGAAGCCTTCTAGCTTATCAGTGAGAGTGGTAAGCACTAGGTAGCCTATCTATCACAAGAGTGGTTTCTGGCCCAGAAATTGTAGTTTATTGTCCATTTGGGCAGTTTTTCCATCTCTTTCAACCTCCTGGTTTCAAAGCTCGCGTTTGCACTCATTTCCCACCTTTCCTGTAACTAGTCTAGTCCAGATACAGATTTTCTGTATCTAGAACTGCTTGTAAGCTTCTGAGCCCCCCAAGCCTTTCTGTGTTGGAGGGAAGCTTCAAGCTTATCAGTGGGAGTTGTAAGCACTAGGTAGCCTATCTACCACAAGAGCAGTTTCTGGCCGAGAAATTGTAGTTTATTGGCCATTTGGGCAGTTTTTCCATCTCTTTCAACTTTCTGGTTTAAAATCCCACTTTTGCACGTTTTTCCCACCTTTCCTGTAAATAGTCTAGTCCAGATTTAGATTTGCTGTATCCAGGACTGTTTGTAAGCTTCTGAGACCCCCAAGCCTTTCTGTGCTGGAGAGAAGTATTCTAGCTTATCAGTGGGAGTGGTAAGCACTAAGTAGCCTATCTACCACAAGATCCAGGTACAGATTCTTAGTTTTAGCACTTGAATTTGCTTATTCGTGTTCAACACTTGTTCAGAACTTGTTGTTAGCACTAAATAAGCTACAAATTACAACATAACTCAACCTTCCTCTTTACCTAGAGGAAAATAGTTTTCGTAGTTACTTTCCTCACTTCCTTGGAGACAAACAGCTCTTATACTCACTTTCCTCATTTGTCTACAGGAAAGTAGTTTTCTACTCAAGCATATCCAAGGGTCAGCTCCCAGTGTTCTCTCCTGTCTATCTGATGAATCTGGGTATCTTGAGGCAATGTATAAATTGCCTCATGTACACAGACAACCCTCTCCTCCTACCACCCAACACCACAACCTGTGAGAGATGCACTTATCTAGCCAAACTGAAGGTAAAGCTCTCTCCAACCAAGACTGAACTTGACAGTCAAGAGGAGAAGGTAAACACTTGCACCACACCACACTCATCACATAGTCCCAATAAACCTACACACCAAAATCCACACATAGAAACACAAAAACATTCACAGAGGCTCTCAATAATAATCTGCTCAAGCAACAGCAGATTATTATTGAAACGCAAGCAACCTCCACCCCCAACACAACCCAAATAACACATAGCCCACAGACTCAGTGTGCCAATAATGCACAGCCCATAAGGCAAACCAATGTATCCAACACACTAGTCATAGGTGACTCTATAGTCAGGCACACTGATGTCCCACCAGGCTAAACAAGGAGAAGGTTACTGTCAGCTGTCTGTTAGGTGCCAGGATCTGCCACATAACCCATGCACTCAGGTCACTCCACAAGTACAAATATGACTCTGTCATTGTCCATGTTGGTGTGAATGACCTGAGACATACCTCTCTGGACTACATGAAAAGAGACATGGAAGAGCTCTCCAATCTTGTAGCCCAGGCAGGTATGACCCTAGCCCTGAGTAGCATCCTGCCATCACCCAGAATGATACCACAGTACAAGAACAAAATGATTGACTTCAACAATTGGCTAAGCTTCTGGTGCATTCTATGGGGATCCAGTATCTGTCTGCCTGGGACGACATGGTCGACAGACCACAATGCTTTGCCAGAGATGGCCAGCACCTGTCGCCCCTGGGGTTCTGGATACTAGCTAAAGCTCTTGCTGCCCCTATAGTGCCTTTTTTAGGTAAGGTTCAAATGACAAATTCACCACCGTAACAGGAACAGGCAAGCATAAACTGAGGGTAATGCTACTTAGACAGAAGTGGCGAACTTCGTGACACCCATGCAGATGGACAATACAGTTACGACAGCTGAATCCTACACAAATGCACTCTATAAGCACTTACACGAGTGCATGGATCGTGCTATCCCAAACAAAACCAAGATGCTGTCCTCCAAAAAAAGGAAGCAAATCTTGTGTCCCCTGCCATAAACAAACTCTACAACAGAAGGAAGAAACTGTTGCAAAAGACAGTAAAATCCCATGAGTGGAGCAGCTCCCTGGTCAGCCTCAGTAAGAATCTGAGTTCCCTCATATGATCCTCCAAAGCTAGCTATGAAAACAAAACCACCACTGATTCTAAGGGCAACCACAAAGCATTCTATAGCTATGTCAAGAATCTCAGTGGCAACACCCAGATCTGCTCTGTGTTACAGCACAATGGCATGAAAATTACAGAACCAACTGATATTGCTAACATCCTGGCAGATAGGTTCAGTTCTAACTTTACCCCCCCTCTCACCCCCTAAAGGGCCCATATCTATACAAGAAGAATGCAGAGTCCCTTTAATCACATCTATGCAGGTAAAAGCTGCACTCTCTAAATCCAAAAACACAGCATCCATGGGACCAGACAACATCCCAGGCTGCATTTTACACAAACGTCAGAATGAACTGGCTCCTCACCTAAGCACCATGTTCAATCATAGTCTCACGTCAGGCTTTGTGCACACTGAATGGTGCACAGCAACAGTTATCCCACTCCACAAAGGGGGAGCCACCACTGATCGTGGGAACTATCGCCCTATTAGCTTGATGAGCCTGGTCTGCAAAGCCATGGAATGTATTATCATGGAACTCATAAACAAAGGCATTGGTAACCTCCAAACTCTGGACCCCACCCAGTTCAGTTTTGTAAAAGGCAGATCATGCCTTCTGAACCTGATCGACGTCTTTGAGGCAGTCACCAAAGCCATAGATGAGGGTAAGGTGGTTCACACAGCCTATCTTGACCTCGCCAAGGCTTTCAACACCATCCCCCATTCTGGAATTATAGCTAAACTCACTAAACTAGGTATAAATCCCTATGACACAAGATGAGTTGCCAACTGGCTCACTGACAGAACCCACACTGTAAAAGTTGCAGACTCCAAATCTGACTTCAAACCAGTGACAAGTGGAGTACCACAGGGTTCAGTCCTGTGACCTCTCCTGTTTGGTATCTACTTCTCTGAAGTCAGGCTAACACAGAAGGCCTCTGGCTAATGAAGTTCTCAGATGACTGCAAACTAGGAGCCATAGTCGAGTCCCCAAATGATGTGGACATCCTACAGAAGAGCCTCACTGAGACAGATGCCTGGTGTCAGAGGCATGGCCTCAAGCTCAATGCCAAAAAGTGCATTGTCATCCCCTTTGGTAAAAACTCTGTACCCATGAACTACCACATAAATGGCAGTCTACATATCAGCGGCGCAGTGGTGCAGCGGTTAATGCTGTCGCCTCACAGCAAGAGGTTCTCCGGTTCGATTCTCGGCTGGGGTGCCTTCTGTGTGGAGTTTGCATGTTCTCCCTGCATTCGTGTGGGTTTCCTCTGGGTACTCCGGTTTCCTCCCACATTCTAAAGACATGCTTCTGGAGCATTTCTCCCCGGGCGTCCGCTGAAAACAGGATCTGTGGAACCTAGTTGGACTTTCCCGGTCAACAAATGATAAATAAAAAATATTACCAAATGTGTGATAAGAGACCTTGGGACCCACATGGACAGTAGTCTCTCTTTTGATAATCACATCGCCACAGTAGACAGGAAATCCTTCTATGTGACACACCTCATTACAAAAGGGTTCTCATCCAGGAAAAAAGAGGTCATTGTTCCCCTCTACTCAGCACTCATTAGACCAATTATAGAGCACAACGTCCCTTTTGGAATGTACCTCACAAGACATCTGCAGCAGCTGGAAAGGTCACAGAAGTACCTCGCAAAGAGGATTACTGGCCTCAAACAGATGCCATACACTGACCGTCTCAAAAAACTCCAGCTTTACTCTGTAGCATATCACCTACTCCAAGGAGATCTCTGCCTAACATATAAAGCTATGTCAAACCCAGAGCTGTTGGACATGCTACACCTAAAGAAATCCTAATCCCACCGAGCTACAAGATCTAGGGACATAAACCTTGTCACCACAATAAACAGGACATGCTGGAGGGATAGATTCCTGTCCCAGAGACTTCCTATACTCTGGAGCAAGCTACCCATCTATGTCAAGCAAAGTTCCTCACTAGCACTCTTCCAGAAAAATCTTGATGAGTGGATGGTAAATAGGAAATACACCCTGGGGATCACGTCTGTGGCTCTGCTTGACAGGAGCACAGGAAATTAACTTTCTTGGGTGGCATAAGCCAGGGAACCTTGTTGGCTAGGCTTACTTAGGCCTTTGAGCCGATAGCCTAATACCTACCTATGAACCTATGAACCTATATATATATATATATATATATATATATATATATATGTGTGTGTGTGTGTGTGTGTGTGTGTGTGTGTGTGTGTGTGTGTGTGTGTGCGTGTGAGTGTGTCCGCATGTATGTGTGTGTACGTGCGTGCGTGCGTGTGTGTTTGTGTGTGTGTGTGTGTGTGTGTGTATATATACAGTATGTAAATAAATACAATAGTCAATTTTAATATATGTATGTGAGTAGGAGTAAGATGATATTCCCTAGGTCCCTAGATTGTCAGTGAATGAGCAATGTGTTGTCTCTTAGCCAAAGCCAGGGCATACTGAGTATGCCTACATCTGCCTAGAAGGACATCAGCAGGGAGTTCCTCCTCCAAGTCCTCCTGTGACTGTGGCTGTGATGACCTAGGCACTGGTGGGGGGCTGTGTATGCCCTGCCTTTGCTGATCCTGCTGCAGCTGTTTCTGCATGATCAGATTGTGTAGCATATCACATACTGTGAATATCTGTGCACATGTGGCTGGAGTATACTGCAAGGCTCCACCAGATAGATCGAGGCACCAGAACTGTGACTTCAGAAGCCCAAACACACACTTTATGGTGCTCCTAGTTTGTGCTTGTGCCTTATTATAGTATTCTTCAGTGGGTGTGTGTGCATTTCTGATGGGTGTCATCATCCATGGTTGCAGGGCATAGCCAGCATCCCCCAGTAAATGGTCCTCTGGGATGTCCCCCCTAGCAAACATCTGGTACAGCTGTGATGTGTGCCAGATATGGGAGTCAGGATAACTGCCAGGGTTGCCACACACACATTCATGATGATTCCCTGGCCATTGCACTCAACTTGGCAGTTGATGGAGTGGTATCCCTTGTAGCTAATGTAGACTCTACCCTGTTCACCAGGTGGTGCCTTAATGTGTACATGAGTGCAGTCTATGGCACCCAGTACTTCAGGGTAGTGTGCTAAGCAGTAGTAGTGCTGCATATTGCTGGCCTTCATCTCAGGAGCATGGGGAAAAGATACATTCTCACTGGCATATGGGAGCATAGCATCCAGAAATTGGTGGGGTATCCTGGATGCAGATGCCTGTGACACCCCATCATGTCCCCAGTTGGTCTTTGAAAAGTACCTGTACCTAGTATCTTAAGGGCTATCCATACCTTAGTTTCCACTGGGATGGGTTCTCCTCTGTTATCTCTGGCTCTGAGTTGATGGTGGCAGATCTCACTGAGCTGTTGTAATATGTCCCTGTCCACCCTGTAGCGCTCTACAATCTCCAGCTCATGTAGCTCCTGGTAGGTTACCCTGGGCCTGAACACTCTTCTCCTCCTTGGCCTAAACCTATTGTCAGCAGCACCAGTGGCATTGACTTCAGCCCCTAGCACATACAGATGTAGAATAGCTGCAGCAGCCTATAACATTATCTCAGTTAAAATTTCCAAGTCTTTACTCCAATGGTTCAAAGTACTGAGGGAAAATCAGAGTGTAGAGTGCATGCATACATTATACAGTAGTGGTGTAGGTCCACCATGTGGGATTGGCTAATTATGATGCAGTTCTCCTGCTTAAAATATAAGTGACATGATTTTAAAGGCCCTATTTTATTGCATGACATGGTGCTATGTGCAGCGTCCCTCAGCATAGCTTATACAATACTATATAATATTAATTGAATATGTCTGATTTTCATTCATAGCAGGCTACTTCGTAAGTGTCATGTGGGTGGTTTGGTCATATGAACATATTACGTTATGCCCCAACTGTTTGCAGCAAGTGGTGCACCATGCAAACACATGCACTGAGCACGAAAAATCCAGTGGGAATGTAAACATTGTGTAGGAGCCTACACATTGTGGATATGCGGACATGGTTGCTCCCTTTATCGGTTTCAACAAATGCATGTTATTTACCCCTCATCTGTATAAGTATTCATGCTGACAGCCTGGAAACTGCATGGTTCATAGCTGTGTAAGCTGGGTAACAGCACAAATGCACAATTGTACAGACCCAATGCAAGGCACAAAGTACATTTGTGTTAAGTACAATATAAGTGCTATTTTTACAATTTTTTTTCTGTTAAGCATGTTTGCACACAGTGGCACATAGTGCAAACATGCAGAAATGAATAAAAGAAATATAAACAAATATTTGAGACACTACTTAACTGTGAGACAAAAACAAAAACCTTAATTGTAGAAAGAGTGCACAGAGCCTTGCGTGCCCGCCAAGACTCTGCTTCACCTCGGATCATTTACACAAGATTACTAAACTTTCAAGACACTCAAAGTATTTTGGAAGCAGCCAAAAGCAAAAAACATCTTATCTGGAATAAACACAAGCTGACCTTTTCGCAGGATTTACCCCCACAAATAAAACTGAATAGACAAAAGCTATCACCATACTGTGCAGATCTGATTAAACAGGGAATCAAGTTTCGTATGCGTTATCCGAACACACTATCTTTCAACTATAATGACAGGAGATACTTGGCTACAGACCCACAAGAAGCAAAGGACATCTTCTTAAAATTATTTAGGATCCTTCCTGATACAATTCCACAAAAGTAACCCATGTAACTTATGTATATATAACTGCTGGTTTGGTCTGTGAACTTACACTTCATAACCTATATACCTTAAGCGTATTGAACTTATGACAAATTCTACAAAGAAAAAAAATCACTTCAAATTCATTGTAAGAATGACATGACTTTAATAATATTCAGCGTTGACACATACTCTAATTTTGGTTTTCTCATATGTAATGTTTGTACAGAGTTGGAGAGACATCGTGACATGAATATGTGTGGAACCATTGCCTTTAATGACAAGTGATACCCATACAAAATGGAGGAGACAGCGTCCGGACTTTCGCACCAACACTATGTTGCCAACCTTGACAAAGCTCTTTGATTTTTGAATGGGAATGGATGAGCAAAAATCCCTTTCATATATGGACTCATGACAGTGTCGTAATCCCACAAAGAATCACAGTCTATTCATCCAGACAGAGACATTCTGATTGGAAAATATTTGCCAATGTTCACTTGTTTGGTTTTGAAGGGATCAGTGGTATGAATGAAATATGACCCCCTCAGACTTCCGATCTCTTAAAGCATGGCTTCCTGGAAACTTGAAGCCTCACCTAGTGTTAGATGCAGTTATTCAGCATCGGAGACTTCGATTTGGTAGTCCTGGCATTGGTTTGCACGCAAGTGGTTTTCTTCTCTCAGGATAGGTCTGAGTATTTGCGTGCTTCATGATGCCCTGTATGTGTACAAGTTTGACTTGCGTGGGTGCAGAGATATTGTTGCCTCTGAGACTGGTATCTCGACAAAGACACTTGTGGACTGTTTATATGTGTTTGTCATATGCTGAAATGTTTCACGTTTTCAAAAAATAAGTTGTGTATTTTTTGTTATATCCAGCTGATCATATTACAGTTTACGATGCAAGCGGAAAGGTTCAAAAGTTTATTATACTGACACTATCCATTTTACAACGGGTTTAGGACACTGAAATGGTTAGTACGGGGATATTGGTTAGCTTTCGCTTCTTTAATCTTTGTATATAATTATAGTTTTACTTATGATTAGCAACATACGTAATTCTAGTCACTCCTAGGAGGTGTAATGTTGACCACAGTTTTTAAGGGTAACTAATGCCCTTGGTAAAAACTTCAGTGTGCATGATTCATAAAATTAGAGTGAATGTACACTCATGACAGGAAATAAAATAATAAACCCCTTTTTTCATTAAGTTTGGTAACAGCTGTGGTAGACATATGATTTCACATTTGATGGGTGATATTATACTAGATTTGATGGTGGTCCCTACTGTTAAGAAGAACCATATTCATTCGAGCTTTACATTTATCTTGACAAGGATAAAGAAATTTAGTCAGGGGTATACTGATTGTAGGGACTACTCATATAAAAGTATTAAATCTTAAATTTATTTGTAAATAGTTCATATTACAGTTAACATTTAAATTATATGGTTAGGGACTTATTCTAGTGTATTATATATACTTTTACAAACATAGAAGTCTAGATATATTAAGGCTTTGCTAACCATATTTATGATTCATATACATCTCTCAATACAAATACATAATATAGTGTTAGATTAACAGTGACATTTATATTTGATTCATTCTTAATTAACTTTACAGGAGTTTGTGAATACACATTTGAATGGGGATTGGGTATGTCGGGCATCTTGTTTGTTGATAGTTGTGTACATATGTTTAGTTTTGTTAACTTTGTTATAGTCCTTTTCAGGACTTTACTTAAACCTTCTTCCTATATTTTAGATATATTGGTGACCAATTATGTACATCGTGCATGTAATTGTCTTTATCTTCCTTCTTTAGATAAGTTAGGGTGGGTAGGCACTGGGGTAGGGAAGAGGGAAGATCATGAGACTAAAGTTAATCTTATCTTGAAAGATACCATTATACAGATTAATTGTCTTACCAGGACTAAGTTTTTTTTTTACTTTTTCATTATATGCCAACAATCTAATCACTTATCTCCCTCTTAATAGACCTTTGAAAATCACATGACAAATTTATTAATAATAGACTCTTGGAATGTAAGAGGGATTCAAAACAAAGCCAAGAAATCTTTACTGTTTCATTTAATCTATAAATCACAAGCCAATTTATGTTTCCTACAAGAAACACATATTCCCAGAGATGACTGGTACAAAGAAAAAAAGAAAAAAATGGATCAAAAAAATAATAGCTTCTGGTGACACTTCTAACTCCAAGGGGGTGGCTATTATAATCAAACAGAAATTTCAGGGGATTATTATTGAAGAAAATATGACACTGATGGTAGATGGTGCTACTTTACCACCACTATACACAACCTTGATAAACCACTTCTGGTGCTCAATCTCTATGGTCCATGTAATCATCAGCATTTTTTTATTCTACAGATATATAATATCCTCTCTTCCTACAAAGATCACTATGTCATAGTAGGTGGAGACTGGAATGCTGTAATTAACCCTGATATAGATCGCACCAGCTGTTCCTCTTCATATAATCAACAAGCCTCCTTTGCTCTTGAAGATCTAATATTAGACCATGACCTAATAGACCCCATACAACTCATTAAATACTCAAATAAAAAAGATATATATACATATTATTCAAAATGCTATAATTCATGGTCAAGATTGGATTTCTTTCTTATATCGGCTTTCCTTTCACAATTTTTATTGGACTTTATTATTGAGCCCAGATTTCTTTCTGATCACTCTAGAATTTCATTAAAACTAAATCTGGATTTAAATTCTGGACACTCATCCAAACGGAATAGTTGGACAATGAATAATAATTTGCTCTCTAACAAAGAAATTAGTAAATTGTGTATAGAAATAATTTGGGAAATGGATAACAACCTAGATTTATCAGATATACCCTATGATATACAGTGGGCTGCCTGCAAGGCTAGGTTGAGGGGAATGTTCATTAATAAGGCGTCATACCTTAAAAAGCAATTTAATAATAAAGAAAGACTCCTAAAACTAAAGATCCAGTCTCTTGAAAATAAATATAGATTAAATCCGGACCCCTTATATTACAAGCAAATTATAGAATCTCAAAAAGAACTTCTTTTATTACATCAAAACAATCTCTCAATACTGGAGCAAAGACTCTTAGCTACTTATTCTGAATGGGCTCAAGTGCCTTCCAGAACCTTAGCAAGAATAATTAAAAAAAACTTTGACAGGCCCAAAATATCACCTATACAATGCAAAAATCAAATATATAACACAGACAAGGAAATTCTGCATCTCTTTACACTATTATATGCTGATTTATATTCCAAAACTCCTAATACTACGGTAAATTGTCACATAAATAGTTTTCTAAGTTCTATAATATTCCCCACTCTGAATGATCAACAACAGAACATTCTTTCAGCTCCTCTAAGTCTCCAAGAAATTTATGACTCCATTGACAGACTCAAACTTAGTAAATCTCCAGGCCCAGACGGATTCACACCAGAATTCTTTAAATCCTTTAAGATAGTGCTTGCTCCCTTCCTTCTCAAAGTTTATAACCACATAAAAATAAATGACATATCTGATCTTCACTGGAACACTTCAAAAACTATACTAATTCTGAAAAACAATAAAGACGAAACAGACCCCTATAATTATAGACCCATTTCATTAATTAATTTAGACATTAAAATTCTTTCTTCTATTCTTGCTAACAGACTAAAGAAGGTTTTACCGTCAATAATTTCCCCAGACCAAACAGGTTTTATATCTCACAGACATGCATGGGATAACACCCTAACTCTGGAATCCATTATACACCTTACAAAAAATTATAATAACCCACTATATGCATTGATCCTTGATGTATCGAAAGCATTTGACAGATTGAGTTGGGATTTCCTCTTTCAAACTATGTTCTGTTTTAATATTCCCATCACATTTATAAACTTAATCAAAACGTTATACAAAGAATCCTTTACTAGACTGTATATTAACGTATCTACATCAATCCCTATAAAGATTACTAATGGTACAAGACAGGGCTGTCCTTTATCTTCCTTTTTCTTTAATCTGTATATAGAACCACTACTTTTATACACAGCACAAAACACATTCCATAGGATTCCTAGGGTTTTGAACACTAATCTACTTTTCTCAGCTTTTGCGGATGATTTAGTCATATACTTTCAAACATCTATCACAGATCTAAAAAAACTAGTTAACGCTATAGAGAAATTTTCACTTGCGTCAGACTATCACATTAATTCCCAAAAGACACATATTCTCCCTTTAAATCATTTAGCACATAAACCATACTTATTTCCTGACTCCTTTTTTCATATCATTTATAGTGTTAAATATCTGGGTATTCATGTTGATCATAACAGTTTATCTACATTTCAAAATAACTTGAATAAAGTATGGTCATCAATAATGTTAGATATGCGTAGATGGGAATTACTCAATTTATCACTTTTATCTAAAGCAGCGATAATCAAAATGAATATTCTCCCCAAATTTCTATACCAATTCAATTCTTCAGATCAAATCATTCCTAAATCCTTCTTCGGTAAAGTTAATAAACAACTAGCCAAATTTTTGTGGTTTCCTAAAACAGTTAAGATTTCTTATTCCAACTTATCAATTTCTAAGGAAAGGGGTGGTTTAGGCTTGCCAAATTTGTATCTCTATTATTTAATTGTCTCGGCTAACAAACTGATATCCATCTCTAAACTAAATAATAACAACTACAATCATTTCCCTATTTAGGTTAAGCTATGGCATCAACATATCATTTCCAAAAACATTAATCCTGCTGCTATTCCATTTCTCCCTATAGATGTCATAAACACTCTTAAAATCTCAAATTTCCTAAAACATAAGGTTAAAGCATTTCAGGAGATATTAAAACTTATCAATCTTGATAATATTTTTCATTTATTTCAACCACTTCACTTGAATCCCAACCTTAAGTTGGATAATACACTAATTAATCTCACAAAATATCCTCTTATAAAAAATATGAATGTTTTAGATCTATTGAAATATAAAGATTTGTCCTTGGCTAATCTTCGAAACACACTGAATGTCAACTGTAAATATACCATAATTTTACGTCAATTAAGAGATGTGGTTATGGCTAAATATGCTCACCCAAAACCAAGAGAGCAAGATCTTAATAACTTAGACACGATAATTAAAACACTGGCACTCCCTGAAAAAATGCTATCAAAAACATATAACTTGTTAAATAAATTAATACAAGACTTGCTATGTCTTTTTTTCTAATTTTTGGGACAAACATAATTCTCAAATAACTGAGAAACAAAAATTATCTGCTATCAGAAACACTCTGGAGCACTCCCCTTTCAAGAAATTGTTCTATACCCAATTGATGATAAATAATAATGCATATCACACTCCTTCCAAACTTAATAAATTTGATGCTAGTAAGTCTCCTTCTTGCCCTTGTTGTTCCTTTCCCAAAGCTGATCTTCTGCATATTTTTTGGTATTGCCAGTTTTCACATAAACTCTGGACTTCCTTGAAAGTACGTTTACAGAAAATGGGATATCACAAATCCACCTTATCCTGGGAAACAGCAATTCTCCACATACCCATGATACATCTTTCTAAATTAGACACACATGTGTTTATATTTATTTGCTCTCTCATAAAACTCTACATTTCCAAAAATTGGCTTGATCGCACTAAATTGAATTGGAATGCCTTTAGAACAATGGCTTACTCGTACATTTCTGCACAAAAACTATGTTGAAAAGTTCTAAAAAAATGGCTTTAAACAATAAAGCTTTAGAGAAGGTTCTTTATATTATTAATAATGACTAATAGACTTTTCATCTTTGTCTAGTTACATAAATATGACTTACTTATTCTCATACATCACTTTCCCATATGATTATAAGCTCATTTAGTCAATTGTACCTTGGTTACCTTTTGTATATATTGTATATACTGTTGTATCTTTTTCACTTTCATGAGTTGAAAAATGTTTTTTCATATTGTGTAATTCCACCTAACTCCTAAATGACTATATTTACAAAGTTTTGATGTTTATTGTTATGTTATATTTTATAAATCAATAAAGAGATTTTTGAGAAAAAAAAAAAAAGAAAACAACCAGTGCTGATTGAAATCTGTGAATGTTAGTATAAAAGTTTTACAATTTGCTGTTTATCTGAATAATAAAGGATTTACAAGTAGGTCGGAACAGGTTGGGGAGTACACCAACCGGCACTAATTATCTGTGAATGTTGGTAGAAATGTTTTTCAGTTTACTAAAAATTGCAACAACAATATGGAGTGTTCTGGTCTTTATTTGGGAGCTGGGAGGTCCAGCAATGGCAACAAATACTTGTAAAACTTGGAGCTATAGAAATGTTGCAAATGAAGCCAGAATTGTTAAGGTATAAAATCATTATGTAGTTTATTTTTTTAGTTACAAATACAAGACATTTACTGAAAGTGTATATGCCTCTTTAACATGAGACTTTTTAATGTCAAGTTTATCATAGATAGCAATATTTTTTTTCTTATTTTGAAATTTTAATGAGAAAAGTTTCATTCCATCTGAAGTACACCAGCGTTTTGTTTTTTCTTTTCTGTGTTTCTTTGTTGAATGTGTGCAGAAAAAGAGATTTATAAGAATTAAATAAGAATTAAAACATGCTTATAAATTATTTCCTTGTATATCAAAAGGAATGCATCTTAAAATCATTGTGTATATTTTGCTTGGTATGGGAATATGGATGTTTTTTATGTCTCTTGTTTGTTGTGTTTTGACTCTAAATGGTTTATTTTAGTCAAAGGCACTGCTTTTTTCCAGGAAATGCTATAATGCTGTTATTCCATGCAGCAGACAATGTGATAAGATGAAGAAGATGAACGGCAAAGCATGTATTGGAAATTCAAAAAGAATCAAAATTACAAGGTGAACTGTCAGACTCAGAATGGTCTGTGGACCGATATCAGGAAGAATATTGCAGGCAGCCTGGAAAAGGGAAATGAATCGATGTAGAGCATATCCCTCACCTGCCCAGATTGTGCTTTTCAGGCAAATCATTGAGGAGAGGAGTTACTAAATAATAACATAAATTTGAGTTTTAGACTTCATGCCCTTCAGAAAATGCACACCGACACACCCTGTTATGTTAGCAACTTTCTCCATTTATGAGTGGAATATTTAAAATTTGTCCCTGATTTTGGACGTTTATCCACCATTATTTTTGTCTTTGTCCAGATTTCTTCTCCTTAGAGTTTGAGAGGTATGTGTAGTAACTATCCTGGGAAGAAATGATGACTGACGAAAGGTTGCATGCGGTGAAGCAGACAAAGAATTCCAATCCACCCAGTGATGCAGAAGAGCCTGCACAGATGTAATATTGAGAGAAGGAGAGGGTAAAGAAGTTGGTGATAGAGAAGAGAATACAAAATAAAAAAAATGGGAATCTGAGCAGCAAGGTGCCTTATTGAAGACATTTGGAGAAGTAAATGTCCTTTTCTTAACCAGGGGTGACAATTAGAAAAGAGGATTCAAGGACTCTCACTCTGTAACATAATACTGAGAGGCTGTGGTTTCTGGGGTACAATTTTGGGGTACCAAATTAATTTACAATTTACTGCGCAAAGAAATTAGTTTTCTAGTACAAGATATTAAAACCCCAACTCATGTGAATGAAATATGGAAAATGTCATTGATTATAATTTGACAGACGTTATAAAAAATAGCATTTTCACAATTTTAAGGTAAAGGAATATATGTTAAAGGCATTACTGAGTGGTTAAAGATAAAGCGTGATTTCCAAGGGATATTTTCTTAAAACAATAATTAAAAATGAGGATTTGGAGTTGTGGTTGGGAAGGGAGTAACAGTTTTGCAATAAAGAGTTGAAATTTGTAGCACATGCCTAAACCTGTTATCATGGGAAAGGAAAAATGGTTTATTAGATATACTGGGCAACCCAAACATTCTCAGTGTGTGTGTGTGTGTGTGTGTGTGTGTGTGTGTGTGTGTGTGTGTGTGTGTGTGGGAGGCAGGGATATGCAAAAGTCAGCTACATTAAATAAAATCTGTGAGTGATGTAGGAAAGGGGGAACATTTAAAATGTTATGATAAAAAGTGTAGACAATGCTGGCATAGGGGCACGTTAGGATATATTGTATTATTAAAGGGAACTTTAATAAGGTAGAAGAAGGGCAGAAAGGGAGAAATTATAAAGAATGAAAGAGGAAGGAGGAGGAGGAAATTCAAAAAGCAGATAAAAATCATGGCAACGCAAGAAGATATTGTCAGAAACAATTCATCTGAGGTATTAAGTGTAGATGTAAATGGAAGAAAAGAAGATGCAAGGAAGTGTGAAGAGAATGAATGGGGTGCTAAATCTACAGAAGAAAGAAGGAATAAAAGGAAATCCAAAGAAAGTAGAATATACAGGGGAGAAGTAACTTGATATCATTATAAAAAAAGTAGAATGTTAGTTTTGACAAGAAGGCTTTGTTTTGGACTGAGTTATTATTTCAATGTGGCTGGAGCATGTTTGATATATACTTTGATTCTTTCTTCTGTATAGGAAAAAAAGAGTGGTATTAGAGAAGTTTATGCTTCACATCATTAAGGAAAGACACGTGCACAGGCATTCGGGTTTTGGCTAGAGAAAAGTCTGTAGGAAACTGATTCAAAAGAACAGTAGAAGAATCAGACATAGTGACAGAGGGTTTTATTTGGGGGGGGCTTAATTATGTTGGTTTATATGAAGTGTACACTAAACACAGTCAGCGTGGCTTAAAATCATTTAAAAATAGTTTCATCTTTTTATGTACTTAGAAAAAAATAATTTGGTAGGAGGTTTTTATTTTGTAAGAAAGAGAGACAAGGGAAATACATGTAAAGAAAGAAGGACACATATAATTAAATAAATCTGGGGAGAATAATGGCTAAATAGTTTAATAGAAGAACTATGGAAAAAGGACAGATACTCACAAGAAAGAAAAAGAATGAAGTAAAATAAGTTAATTTTGCTTTAACTCCAAATGCATGGGCATATAGAAATGTACAGAAGATAACCCATTTTCCTGAAAATATGAGTTTGTAGCTGGGTTTTCAGAATGGTGTGCAAAAGAGAAAGTGAGGTATTTATTTAGCTAAATGCACTACAAATAATGCAATATGTGATAAAATAGTATTTTGGAAGTCAATTGAAAGATCATGTGAGATTGGGACCCTTTGTAAATGATATGAGTATTGTGGAAAGTTTTGAAGTAGAAAATTAAAAAAGGAAGATATAAAAAAGAATATAAAAAAGATCTAAGACTCAATGAGAAATAGGACCAAAGGGAAAATAAAAGGAAAAAAGAGTAACAGATGAATTGTATTTTTAAAGAAAATAAAATTATGGCAAGGGTACCAGAAATAAAACATTCTATAAAGGAGACTAAGAAGTTAGTGTCTCCTTCATAAAACAGTATAAGAAAAAAGGAATTGTTTACATTGCTGGCAAGAAATATAAAATAAATCTTTGCAGAGGGATAGTAGAGGACAATTAGAAATTGAAAATAATGTAATGCAGATTGTATGAGGAAAGGGAAAGTGAAAGGGGCAGGCATAAACATAACTTTGGTGAACAGAGTAACAGATAAGGAAGTTCAAATGATAGAAGCACAGATCAAGGCTGAATAAGTGAAAAGTGCTAAGATACTGTTGCTAGTGCTCCTCACTTGGAAGGCTCTGTTCTGAATATCATGAGCATTTGTAAAAGTGTCACAAAGGTGTCTTTACAGCAGTGTATAATGAGTGACATTAGAATGGAGAAATACAAAAAAAGATAAATGATGCTATTAATTTTATTTAAAAAAGGTGAAAATGAAGAGATGAAGAAATGGAAAGGGTTAATTATATTTAATACAAGACACTGACAAATATATTATGGTTTTAAAATAAGAAGTATGATGCGAGCCTGTTTAAGGGACAGTAAAGGGTTAAGAGACAATAGAAGGATGGGGAGAACTTGGTGCACTTAAGTGAATTTATACAATTTGTAAAGGGGTATGATTTAATATTTTTGTTTTGTTTTCAGAAATACAGCTAGCACAATAGCAGGATGAGAACAATAAATTGAAAAGGAATTAATGTTGAATGTAAGCACAGAAACTAATTTGACAGTCTAGGTCTTGGGACCAATGAAGGTCTGTTAGCATAGTATGAGTTGGGAAGAAATTTGCCAAGTGGTAAGAGGGGAATTACAAATTATCTGTCATAGTACATGTTGAGAAGGAAGAGACAGGTAATAAAGTATATCAACAGGTATGGATTAACCAAGCAGACCTATCATTTCAGTTGACATGGAGTCTTTATAGGAATTTAATGATGATAAAATGATGTATAGGATAGAATGAAGAGTAAAGACATTTAGCTTCTTGTTTTGTCTTGTCTTTATGACTTATACAAATAATGTTATAATGTTTGCAAATTACATGCAGTGGAAGAGAAAAGCAAAGGTGCTGGTTGACTGGCTAGACCTAAAGCTGAGCAAAGTAAAATGTAACAGCTGAAGAAGGAGGCAAAGGATGGGTTTGAAATCTAAAGTTGAATAAAGTGAAATTTAAAGGCTAAAAAAGAGGCAAAGGATGATGCTGAGCTTCAGAAGAAAGTGATAACAGACTTCTGTTTAAGGCTGGAGCAAGAGGAACACTGGGTAGGGAACTGGCGAAAGGTGATAGATAAAATTAAGGAGATATTAACACTATGGAAAGATATATTAAATTGGTAGGATTATTTTATTAAAACAGTTTGGAAGGAAATATGGATTTATAGAGGGAGAGACATTTGCATAGACAGGTAAATAAATAAATAGACAGACAGGCAGAATGAGAGATATTCTAATATTTGAAAGTCAGATGCTAGGATAATCTTTTTCAGCAATGTTGGGAAATGGTCTGCATCTAGTGCAAATAATGATCTTGTATACACAACAAGAATATTATGATGCCTGAATAATAAACCAGTTATAGATTACACAGGCACACTTTCAGGGAACGTTGGGAGAAAGAAAAGGTATCATGTAGTTGTCCTAGTCGTACCTCTCAACTGTACAGATTTTAGCAGAATGCCCAGAATTTTGTGTCATATTTTTGGTCTCTTCCTCATAAAATGTGTGATTTTCTGGCAAATCATTGGAGATTTAAGTAATTAAATATTACTAAATAATGACAGGCATTTGAGTTTTAGACTTTATATCCTTCAGAAAATATGTAATAATGAGTATGCTATCCCAGATTCACTATTCTTTACACATTTTTCCCATAGGCATAATACATACTCTAGAATAGATAGAGTGTACATAGCAAAGGATTTAACCTCTAAATTAAATAAAGTCAAGACAATTTCATGTCCATTTTCGGACCATAACACCATAACGTTTGAGATAGACTTATGTTTCAAGAGAAGGATATCAGTAACAAGAATACCATCTTACAAAACAAATCTCAAAGATTTTAAGGAATTTTATATTAAAGAGACACAAACATTCCTAGATATCAATCTTACAAAAGATGTATCTGAAATATATATATGGGATGCATTTAAAGCATACCTATATGGAAGAGCAGTGGGATGGTATAAAAATAAACAAAAACAGTGGAATAAGGAATTAATGGAATTACAGTCAAAAGTAGATAATTTAAAGCTTGATATTCAAAATGGAAACACCAACTTAATAAAAGAACTAGAAGATACTAATAAAAAATACTCAGAGATGCTACACCACAACACAATGATCAACTTAGAAAAAAATTAAACTATGTTACTATTCAATGAACCCTAAAAACCAACAAAGAATAGCAAATAGGACTAAAAAGATTATTAAAACAAATCAAATCAAGGAAATACATAATATAGAAACCAAAAAGAAAGTATCTGATTTAGAAGGAATACTAGAAGCTTTTAGGCTATTTTTTCATAAACTTAATAATCAAAATGAGAAAACAGAAACACATTCAGTATTGAAAGCTTTTCTCAAAAACAATGTTAAAGTTAGGTTATTAGAGGAGCAGGTACAACTAATAGATAAACAAATAACAATGACAGAACTTAAAGCTGAAGTAAATAAGCTAAAATTAAATAAAGCTCCAGGTATAGATAATATCACCCCAGAAATGTTTAAATTATTATCAAATGAGGCTTTGCTGTTGTTATTGAATGTCTTTACATCAGTTAAAATGGTAAAGACATTCCTCCTTCTTGGAAGTACACATTAATATCACCAATTCTGAAACAAAATAAAGATCCCAGTGAATGTTCATCATACAGACCCATTTCACTTCTTAATATAGATTATAAAATTTTTATGGCAATACATGCTGCTCGAATAAAACAATTACTACCACTTTTGATAGAGGAGGATCAAACAGGTTTTATAAAAGATAGGAACACTTATGACAACATTAAAAGAATTCTTTCCTTAATTGATTATATAAATGTCACAAAAAACAAAATGAATGTTATTAGCTTAGACATAAATAGTGCATTTGATTCAGTGAACTGGGATTATCTGTGGTTAGTTTTAGAAGAATATGGCTTCTCAAACAACTTCACTTTGTTAATAAAATCATTATATGAAAAATCATTGGCTTATATAAAACTGGGATCTTGCCTGTCTAAATCTATTAAAATAACTAAGGGCACAAAACAAGGCTGCCCTCTTTCTCCGTTATTGTTTGCTAGTCATTGAACCCTTAGCAAATAATATAATGATGGATAAAAATATTGAAGGAATACAACTAGACAACAGCCTAGAGCTTAAAATTCAACTTTTTGCTGATGATATTTTAATTAACTTAAAAAATAATAATAGCTGTTTAAAAGCATTATGGGACTCAATTCAAAACTTTCAAAACTTTTCAAGTCTTAAATTTAATGAGAACAAAACAAATGTATTGCTTATAAATACTAATAAAAAAGATCGAAATAAAAAATACCATAAATATATCTCTACCGATAATATAATTAAATACTTGGGAATTATAATAACTAACAACCTAGATACTACAATTGAAACAAATTATAAAGAGACCTTAAATAATATTAAAAATCTAATACAAAGATGGAATAAATTCTTCTTTTCAATGGAAGAAAGGCTTTATATAATTAAAATTATCATATTTCCAAAAATTCTTTATGTCATACAAGCTTGTTCTTTGCCATTAGCTAAATCACACCTAAAACAATTAAATGATTTAATGGTAAGATTCCTATGGTATCCAAAAAAACCAAGGATAGCTATGAAGTATCATGATTGGGATACAGGTGGCATAGGTTTACCAGACATAGAAATATATTTGCATTCATCCATTATTAAAACAATATCATTATGGCTAAATACAAAATATACATCAAAATGGAAGCTAGTTCATGAGAGAATCTGGTTAAAATCAGGATTTGTAGTAGAAAATAAGTATACAGATTTCGTACCAAACAATTTTCTATGGCTGATGAAGGAATATATGATGATACATAAGAATAAAAATATAAGTTCCAAATACATTACTTATACATTAAAAATTTTCCAAAATCTTATTAATAGCAATCCTGATATTAAAGCATGGTCATTTCTTTTATATCCAGTAGCGTACACACAAGGTAATATAATAATATTTAATATGGAAGTAGTCAACATGCTTAAAGAAAAGGGATTAATATATTGGCATCAATTGCTAAACTCTGGAAAACCTCTGACAATAGACCAGATTAAACAGAAATTAAATATGGAAGATAGTTTGTGGTTACATGTACAAGAATTAAGACAGTATATATTAAGCAAACAAGAAATAATGCAACCATCAATAAGACAAAATGTTCCTAACCTTATAGAACATATAATATTACTAACGAATCAACCCATTACTGGAAAGGGATACTTATCATCTATTTATAAAACAAACAAAAAAATTAAAATGCATAATAATGACAAAATATGGAATTATTATAGATCAGTTAATGGACATGTGCCAAATGACAGAGATAAAAACTAATTCTTCTCTCTCCAAAGCAGACATCACTTTCATTACATTGGAGACTTTTTACATGGCAATTCATACACAGATCTTATGTAACCCCTCATAAAATGGAACTTATGTTTAAGAAAAATTTTGGCTGCTGGAGATGTGATTTATCAATAAAAGCAGACTGGCAACATATGTTCTACGAATGCCATTTGATTAAACCATATTGGGATAAAATAAATTATTTTCTGCAAATGGTATTCAATGATAAATTCCAGATTTCCAAATCTATTAGTTTGTTTAATGCACCTGTACCCGACTGTGTGCCAAGAACAAAATATGTAATCTTATGGACTCTCCTAGCTATTGCAAGGAAGAACATTACATCAAACTGGAAATCCAAAGCTTCTCCAACTTTTAAGCAATTCATGAATATGGTGTCAGCAGTATTGCAATTGGAAATGAACACTATTAAAGGAAGAACTGAAAGAACTACATCATTATACGTAGCATGGAAAAAGGTAACTGAAATACTGGAGAATAATGACTGCAGCAGATTATAATCAGGAAACAATTGTATAGAAAGTCAATTATATGTCAACAATAGACACCCTTATAATACTTTATTTTGGTTTTAATGTTTGATATCTGTTTAGAGGTTTTAGCCTAGCTTTTTAAATAATTTGTAAATACTTCATTGTCATAAATAACCTGCATTCATGTTTTCTTGTTTTTGGAAATGAATAAAAATATTTACAAAAAAAAAAGAAAATATGTAATAATGCAAAACCCGTTCTAGCAACTTTCTAAGTTTATAAGAGCAATATTTAAATTCTGTCTCTATTTTTGGTTCTTTGTCCCCCATTCTTTCTGTCTTTGTCCAGATTTCTTGCACTGATAGGTTGAGATGTATGGTCCTAGCAACAATAAGAAAAGTTGGAGAATGGGAAGAAGTGGAAAGAAAATGATAAATGATAATATAAGAGAGACTTTTGTGAAAACAAGGAAGTTAAATACAGGTAAGGAGTATGAAATGAATAAGTGAACAGTTTAGCTTCTAAAAATTGTAGAAAAGCCTTTTTTTGGAAGAAGGGTATAAACAATGAAATAATTGGAGAGTGTTAAAATAAAAGAAATAAAAAATAATAGATGCTGGAAAGTATGGGATAGAAGGATGTGGGAACAAGGAACTTGGGAACATTCTTTTATTTCATGTAGAAGGTATGAATATTTTCAATGCGAAGAATGTAGAGTTTAGGAATTATACGGACAGAACTGTAACACAAGACATGGTAGTTGGTGGGAAGTATAGAAGGGGATGGATAATGTCTGTAAGGATTTTGGACAGAGTGGTGACTATTGTATTATGATGAGTTGTATGGAGAGGGAGATTTTCAGAAGTGGAGCATAACAAAAAATGGATAAAAAGCAGAAACCAGAACAATGAAATAAGAATTGTGGAGCTAGACATGAAGAAAAGAAAAAGATAGTGGGACTAAAGGAATGTGAAATTTTGTTATGAGAAAAGATAATCAGGGTGAAATGGTAAACTGTAGAATGGAATATGTGATCCTGAGGGAAATGTTATGACATAACTCTCAACCTCTTGCAGTAAGAAATCTAGACAAATCCATGAAAAAAGTGGTACAAATAGGGACAATGTTTAAATATTGTTCTTATAACTTTAGAAAGTTGATAGAATAACAGGTTTTGCATTAGCATGAATTATCAATGAAGGGTATGAGGTCTAAAACTCAAAGTCTGTTATTAATTTCTAACTTTAATCTTTAATGATTTGCCACTAATTTGCCAAAAAAACACAATTTTATGAAAAATGGACAAAAAATATAAGGCAAAAATCTGAACATTCTATGAAAATCTGTACAGTTGAGAGGTATAGTTATGAATGATACTCGGAAATGTGGTATATGAGAAAAGCGTAATGGAATATGTGATCCTGAGGGAAATATTATGAATGGCACTCAGAAGTGTGGCATATGAGAAAAGCATAAATAATAGGTGAAAGGCATACCAGACCATCATGTATGTAACACTGGTTTAAAATGCTTAGAAATTGAGAGTGCTCATTAAAAACCATTAGTCATATTTTATTACATGCTTTGGGATCTTTGGCATCCATTCAAACTACCAGCAACTGTGGGAGATGTGACTTTTATTTAGTATCCGGTGTAAAGTACAGTATGTCAAGACTGTAGCCCCCTACATATACGTGCACACACACACACACACACACACACACACACACACACACACACGCACACACACTGCACACGTACAGCAGTGCTGCTATATCACAGTTAGAATTTCAGTAGTTACTGCATCCTGTAGAATATGAATCCATCACCTGGTGTAAGGCTGCAGCTACACCTGTCTGATATTCCTCACATAAAATGCAAGGTTGCCACTCTATAGCCACTGATTAGTATGAGAACCACAACAACCCCCACACTACACTTCGAATGGCAAAGTCCTAGAATGCCTACCTTTGTTTTTTTTAGCTCATTTAATTTAATTACTAAAATATCCTCAGTGTAGCAGGATGGTTGTATGCAGTCTACCCCTACACATCAAATCTCTGAATCTTGACTTGGCTGCTGATGATTCAAGGCACTCAACAAAAATGACTATTTTACCCCAATGACTTGTTTTAACTGTCCATTCAAATGAGTACCACTCTCCCGCCCCACACATCTATACCAGCCACAGCCTTGTTGCTGCCTGCTTAGCCACCTTACCTATTACTTTGTTACTGTCTGTCCACTCCTCTTTGCACTGGGGCATGATTTCAGTAGTTACTGCATCCTGTAGCCTCACATCCTGGCAATTTTCTGCTTGATAATTACAAAATTTATAATTGTGATAAATACATGGGGTCCAATTTCAAGACTTGCTTTAGTGTAAGTGACTTAATCCAGTGTAAACCTGCTTTGATTCCAAAAGACTTGTTATTGATGTAAGTATCTTACTTTGGTGTAAGGCCTGTTTATAAACAGGCTTTCACTGGGGACCAGATTCCAAAAGACGTGGTCTTGGAGTAAGTCACTTATCTAGGAGTAAGTCTCAGAGTAAATGGCTTAGTCTGAGAGCAAGTTTTTTGGAATCTGGCCTGTGGTGTTTAATGTTTCAATCAGGATGCATACATACTCACAGAAATGACATGCTCAGTGAGACATATTGGCCTCAACATGAAGGCAAAATATTTAGATTTAATGCAGTATAAAAATATTTCACCGTACTGTTTCATCTTATTTCTTTCATGATTGTTTTTAACAATTTTTCTGAAACTTTGCTTTTTGATTTATGAATAGTTTTTATTTAGCTTTCTTAAATATGCCTTCAGTTTTTGTATTATTGTCAGAAGTATTAGACCATTCATTCTGTCAAATGATTGAGGCTTGTAGAAGTAATTAAATTTTATCTTAGAATCTGAATTCATACGGACTGTTTATATTTCTCATCCTTGACTTAAGTTTTCAGTATTATGGGCTCAAACTCTAATAAAATATTCCATTTGTTCTATTGTGCAGATTGATTACACACGCTGGTAGGGTGACTGTTCCACAAACCAAAAATGTTTTGACAACTTTTGGGAACTTGTAAAGCATAATAACTATTGTAGCTTGTCCATCAACAGGCTTTATGAACCTTTTTCTTGGTTGTTAAACATTGTTGCATATTTTAAGGAAGTCTCTGGAGTCATGCATGTCTGTATTTTTTCTACGAAGTTTTAAATGATTGTGGGAAAATCTGACAGAAATGTATAAATATATTCTACATCTTTAATGTTTGTTGATGTCATGTTGATAAATGTGAGATGAAGTGTGGGAATGTATTCTAAACTTAGTTTTAGTGCAGTTGGCACTTGTGATAATTAATTCAAAGGCTTTATTATTTTTAAGATAGTTTGTATTTGTTTTACAAGGTGGTGATGAAGAATACGTTAAGGTTAATGTGAAATTACTTTCTTCCATGTTTAGTATAAAATTGCTCTTGTGGTTCTTATGGTATGAGATCATTGCAGACAAAAAGATTCATTTCACTGCTTCAGGTTTGCCTTCTTTCTCCATCCTATTTGTACTTGAGTATCTTAAAAGTATGTTAATACTTTCATAAATAAGTAAAACTGTGAAAATAATTACAGCACGTAACAAGCTACCCTTTGTTTAGAGTGCATATGATAACTCTCCAATCTTATTACAACTATATAAACTCTGCTGTTAGGCCTTTTCTTCCTGAAAAGGCCATAATAGCCATTCATTTAGCTTGCTATAATAAAACATGTCAAGCAAACAGCTCATGTTTATTCAACAAGTATCACACTCATTTGGAGACAGACCCCATTTTGCTTAACACATTTTACGGACACTACCTGCTCTGCTTACCTTGTCATTTAATTCTATCAGCCTCAGCCTTTGATTACCAGGAGTATTAAAGAACTACACATAAAGAACACAGCAGTGGGTTGTGCAGACAGAATTGTCAAATAGTGGAAGGCCTATTTATGCTGGAACATTGTTGAGAAATAAGGACTGTGACAGGATCTATCCCAGTTACAGGATGTGTCATTACTGATACCTTTCACATATGAATGTATAGGAACATGAACATTTTCAGAATTTAGATAGTTACAGCAGATACTTTCTCCCTGTATTCACTGACTGTACATCTTCAGCTTATAAAATGACAGATGCATGCAGTGAATAAACTGAAGTACAGATTGTGAACACATACATAACAATGAGAAAATATGCTTCCCTTATCATGAAATTTAATGCCAATCCCAAAAGTACGAGACCGAATGATTAACGTTAATATTTTGATCCTTTTCCTTTCGCAATATGCACATCCATTATGGGTTTTAAACAAGGTGTCTGTTAAACACGATATTCCCATTACCTGATAATGTTGTTAAACACATAATGTAATAAAACCTTCATTAAGCTTCCCTAATGCTGTTGGTCATATGTTCTTGCCATGTTTAACTCTGTAGTTTCCCTCTGCTTTTTGTCAGTCTACTAAATATACATTTTTAGATATCAAAAAGTTTTGATTTTTTCCATGGAATAAGTTCTTTTACTTCTTCTTCAAGACATTTCCAAGTTCAGAACATTTTGCAGCACTCACTGGGCACAAGGCAAAGAAATGTGTCTTAACTGGAGCACCACCCTGCATGTGTGTGTTTACACAAGAGGGTCTACTTCTATTTACCAAAAGGCCAAAATACCGACACCACAACGTTGAGATGAAAATCACGTAACACAGAATCACGAATCAGGTAAGCATTGACAGGGCAAGTAAATACTTGTTCAATGGGGGATTATGCCATTTCTCTACTGTAATGAGATCCTGGAGTTGGTATATATAGTTGGGGGGTGAAGACCCCCACCTAAGTGGGTTTTAGGTGGTGCGTTGTTAGTTACTGTTGTTTTGGGCAAGTATTCACTTGCCCTTTTCATACTTACCTGATTTATGATTCCGTGTTTCATGATTTTGTCTCGGCGTTGTGGTCTTCAGTATTTTGGCCTTTCAGTAAATAGAAGTAGACCCACACATGCACACATGAACACTCGCACTTACACACATGCACACCCAGACAGATACACGCACACACACACCCACACATACACACACATGCACATGTTCATAAACACACACTTGCACTCACACATACACACACACACACACACACACACACACACACACACACACACATACACACACACACAGACATGCATGCATGCATGCACACAAACCTACTCTCACTCACACTTGACATGCACAACTATAGGTAATTTTAAATTGTAGCAAACTGATTGCCACAAGTTAGCAAGCAGTTGCTACAATTTGGACCACACACTGAGCACTTCGGTACTCAAGTTTGACCACAAATGCAATATTGGCTTTTAAAAGCTGGTACTGCATTAAAGAGAGATCCAGATCAGCTAATTGCGCCTCCCAACCCTTTGCACCCCAGATAGTTGCCCCTCTCACCTTGCCCTAGCTGTGCTACTAAGTAGCAGTTTATGGACTGATTAGATTATGTGAGTCTTTGAAGCCTAGGATGAATATTCATAACACTCTTTATAGGTTCATAGGTATGTACTAGGTTATTGGCCCTAGGGCCTATATAAGCCTAGCCAAATGGTACCCTGGCTTTCACCACCCAAGAAAATTATTTTCCTGTGCCCCTGTCGAGCAGAGCCACAGAAGTGATCCCCAGGGTGAATTTCCTATCTCCCATCCAATCATCAAGATTTTTCTTGAAGAGTGCTAATGAGGAGCTTTGTTTGATATAGATAGTTAGTTTGTTCCAGCATATGGGAAGTCTCTGGAACAGTAATCTATCCCTCCAGCATGTTATGTTTATTGTGGTGACAAGGTTTAGGTCCCTAGAGTGTGTAGCTCGGAGGGATTGGGATTTTCTTAAGTGGAGCATGTCCAACAGCTCTGGGTTTGACATAGCTTTGTATGTTAGGCAGAAATCGCCTCTGAGTAGGCGATATGTGACAGAGTAAAACTGGAGTTTTTTGAGACGGTCAGTGTAGGGCATCTGTTTGAGGCCGGTAATCCTCTTTGTGAGGTATTTCTGCAGCCTTTCCAGTTGTTGTAGATGTCTAGTGAGGTACATACCAAAAGGGGCATTGTACTCTATAATGGGTCTAATGAGTGATGAGTAGAGGGGAACAATGACCTCTTTTTTCCTGGATGAGAAACCTTTTGTGATGAGGTGTGCCACATAGAAGGATTTCCTGACCACTGCGGCGATGTGATTATGAAAGGAGAGACTACTGTCCACCTGTATCCCAAGGTCTCTTATCACACTTTTGGTGTTAAGTAGACTACCGGCTATGTGGTAGTTCATGGGTACAGAGTTTTTACCAAAAGAGATAACAATGCACTTTTTGGTATTGCACTTGAGACCATGGCTTTGACACCAGGCATCTGTCTCAGTGAGGCCCTTTTGTAGGATGTCCACATCATTAGGAGTTTTGAGTATGCCTCCTAGTTTGCAGTCATCTGCAAACTTTGTTAGCCAAAGACCTTCTGTGTTAGCCTGTACTTCAGAGAAGTAGATACCAAACAGGAGAGGACCCAGGACTGAACCCTGTGGTACTCCACTTGTCACTAGTCTGAAGTTGGATTTGGAGTCTGCTACTTTCACAGTGTGGTTTCTGTCAGTAAGCCAGTTGGCAACCCATCTTGTGACATAGGGATTTATACCTAGTTTAGTGAGTTTATATATAATTCCAGAGTGGGGGATGGTGTTGAAAGCCTTGGCAAGATCTAGATAGGCTGTGTGAACCACCTTACCCTTGTCTACAGCTTTGGTGACTGCTTCAAAGAAGTCTATCAGGTTTAGGAGACATGATCTGCCTTTTATAAACCTGAACTGGGTAGGGTCCAGAGTTTGGAGATTACCAATGTCTTTGTTTATAAGTTCCATGATGATACGTTCCATGGCCTTGTAGACCAGGCTCATCAGGCTAATGGGGTGGTAGTTCCCAGGGTCCATGGTGGCTCTCCCTTGTGGAGTGGGATAACCGTTGCTTTGCGCCATTCAGCAGGCACAAAGCCTGAGGTGAGGGTATGATGGAACATGGTACTTAGGTGGGGTGCCAGTTCGTTCTGTAGTTCATGTAGAACGCAGCCTGGGATGTTGTCTGGTCCCATGGATGCTGTGTTCTTGGTTTTGGTGAATATGGTTTTTACCTGTGCAGCCGTGATTACAGGAACTTTGTATTCTTCCGGTATAGAGATGGGCTCTTTAGGGGGTGAGAGGGGGGTAAAGTTAGCACTGAACCTATCTGCCAGGATGTTGGCAATATCAGTTGGGTCTGTATATTTAGTGCCATTGTGCTGTAACTCAGAGCAGATCTGAGTGTTGCCATTGAGATTCTTGACATAGCTATAGAATGCTTTGTGGTTGTCTTTAGAATCAGTGGCGATTTTGTTTTCATAACTAGCTTTGGAGGATTTTATCAGGAATCACAGCTTCTTACTGAGGCTGACCAGGGAGCTCCTCCACTCATGGGATTTTACTCTCTTTTGCAACAGTTTCTTCCTTCTGTTGTACAGTTTGTTTATGGCAGGGGGCCACCAGATTGGCTTGCTTTTTTTGGAGGATAGCGTCTTGGTTCTGTTTGAGATAGCACGATCCATGCACTCATGTAAGTGCTTATAAAGTGCAATTGTGTAGGATTCAGTAGTCATAACTGTATTGTCCATCTGCATGGGTGTCATGAAGTTCACCACTTCTGTCTTAAGAAGCATGAAGTTGGCTTTGGAGAAATTTTTTACCATGGTTTCTTTAATGGGGGGGGGGGTCAGGATGTGGATATCTAGGGTAATTAGCTTATGGTCAGATCGGACCAATGAGGTGTTGACTTCATGTGTGGAACACCGGTCACTCATGTTGGTAATGACTAGATTGTACGCTTGATTCTCTTGATGGCACTGGCCACTGATAATACATTGTATTCATAATGTAACTAGATAAGTAGGTGGTTTAAGTCAGTCCTTGCTTAAATAGTATGATATGATTATTGGCTACCTCACAGCCACCTTTATGTAACCTTCCACATATGGGATGTATTTATAGTGACACAGTTTTAACTAGCAAATATTAGCATCTCCAGGAGAATTCATTTTTTGGCGACACAATGATTACATAATCCTACCATAACTGAAGTAACTCACAGTTGTAGTACAATTTTTCCTGTGGTGTGTGACTTTGATACTGTGCTTTGTACAAACTACATAGGTAGGAAATTTGAGGCCATCTGTCAGTGTGTGTTTCATTGTCAAACTGTGCAGATTACTCTTCAAATATGTATATGATGGGTAGCTGTACAGTGTTATTGTTCCCTTCGACCACTTTTTAGCATAAACATTCAGCTAATGAATAGTGGTAATGTCATCCATTCATCAGTGCAATGTCGCAGTCCGCAACATGTTATTTAGTCAGTCACTAATTTGTGGCTTGTTATCTTAGTTAGTTCAAATCCAGCCATTACTGCTCAGATGTTATGTCAGGCTTATCGTGACTGTTGCAAGACATGTCTGCAGTGTACACCTATAGATGTTGATTCCTCTTACAAAAAGCTATCATATTTTCCTACATAGCAATGCTTTTATTCAGAGTAATGATGTAATGTATTACATTTTTCTTGCATTACATATGTAGTAAGATTTATCCTTTGGCAGGAGGGAATGCGGCAGCATTCTGTATGCTGTTGCCTTAGTTAAGCAATTACTGGCATACATATCCCTTCCAGCTATATCATGATATAATGCCTTGAAATAGCAACATATCTCACAATTGTAGTCACACTTTACTGTGGTACATTCATTCTCTACAATATCATGTATGCTTTGTAGTTATATGCTCAGATATTCGACATCCATATTCAGTGACTATTAGTATTGTGTGGCCTTATATTGTAATGCACAAATGGCATCCACCACAGCTGTAATGCCCCATTTACAGTGGGAGAGCCCCCCCCATTCCCTTTATCTCAAAGTGATCGTTTATGACACATATATATGATGTAGTAAGTTAGCATGGCGGGGTGTCATGACTTACACTGTGACACTTGTGTTTCATGTACATATCTAGTTATTCATATCCATTTTTGTGTTGGACAATGATATAGGTAATCACAGATTGTGATCGCATGGCACTGTGAGTGCTCCAATGGCATGCGCATTGATTACATACCTACACATTGCATAACTACACAGATGGACTGTGGTTCAGTTCTGGGACAGTGTGTGTACTATGTAATGGAAACATCTTCTTTGTCAAAAAATCTTTGATATTGTACTACTCACTGCTGTTGGGGAAGTAACATGTGTAGCTCCTTTTTAACATTTTTGTTAAATCAGATTGTTCAAATTATAGATGTAATTCCTTACTTACTGAACATGTTGATTACAGTTATTTGTGACAGCCTCCAGTGCTATTTCCTGTGGCATATGCAGTCAATACAGAAGTCTGTAGAGAGCCTAGTATCATAAGCAGGGGTTTGAGTCTGGCACCATCTGTCTGTCAGACAGCAGTGGCATACACACAGACAATTGTTATGGGACAATCAGGGGGCTACCTTTTTCAGGCTATTGTCCTACACAGTAGAGCATCCATACCCCTTATGATAGCAAAGTGTTGTAAGTCCTTCAAGGGTGTTTTTCTTGACACAATCAATATGAGTAATTCTGTGCCATCCATGACTGATATGCATCTCCCTGATATCTTTCCTGGCATTTGTTCAATAATGACATGATACAAATGTTTATGTCATTCATTTCTCACAGGCATTAACTATTTCCAAAATAATTGTGCTCTATACTGCATGACTTCATCCAAACATTTCTTTATTACTGCGATTAATTTTGCCACATCATACAGCTTAATTGCAGAGGTATTCTTTGAGTGTTATTATATTAACATTTAGCATTTACAGGAGTACATAACACTTGCTTGTCTATTACATGTTTATAAGTGATAAATCCCTTTCCTATGGGTACACATAACAGTTATTGGCAAAAACATGTCCCTTTCTGATGTGCATGACACAAAAGCAGTAAGGTTCATTTCTTCTTGTGTATACATGCTGAAGTGGAGAATATAGTAGTGGTGTTGGCTTGTGTGCATATATTTCATGTATATACATATCATATGCAATAACTGCAGTCTATGCATTCATCCTATAATGTATCTTCTGCCCTTGCTAACTGATGTCCTTCTATTCACATGTTGCAGTAGTCTATACAACTGGGTTTTCTTCTCTTGCTACCCAAATGTCTGGCCAGTATACAAAAGTTTGCAGTCACTGTATAGTGTGTGGGACATCTGATGTAGCTAGCAGAGCATGGGCCATAAAAGTGATGTCTGTGCACACCAGACTTCAGATCTTCTCGGCCGCCTGTCGAATGTCAGGAGTTCCTGCCTTCCTGGATGTCGGATACTCAAGAAACTCAGATAAATATCTCATTTGGGGAACCTTTTTTCAGTCACTGTATGTTAGTGCCTGTTCATGTCATTCAGAAAGGGCAAGTGTAAGTGCGACCATAAGATTCCACACAAAGACGCCCATGAAGAATGCCTGTTCTGTTTAGGCAAATCACACAACTACGAGGCCTGCCCTGTCTGCCAGGCTTTTGTACCTAAGACCTTACATAGCAGACTTCATGCGCTCAACCTGTATCTAGAGAACCAATGTCTGAAACAACTAGCATTAGGTATGGAGGGACCTTTTGACTTGCCTGCCAAACCACCGAGAAAAAAGGCCAAGACCACAAGACCTGCTACTGTCACTGCACGTCCACCTCCGATGCTCATCCTGTTGCTGATGTCAGCCTGGATGAACGCTTGGGCCCCACTGCCTTGGGTATAGTGGGTACTGTATCAGAAACCGAAGAACCCTGTGCAGAAGGCACATCCATGGAGACCCTGCAGGCATTGGTCTCTGATGCCAAGGGGGAACCAAGGTTCTCGGCAGACCAGCCAGATCCCTCCACTCCTTCGCAGTCACCCGGTCTTAGGCCTTCCCCTATACAGATGCCCACTAAGCCTTCACTTAAAAAGAAGGAGAAGAGTAAGCATACTTCTCCTGTTAGGGCAAGTCAACCAGATTGGCAGTTTTTTTCACAAAGCCTCTTTAATGCATTCATGGCCTTGCAGCCTACTGCTCTAGGGACTTCCACAATCCCCCCTCCAGTACTGAGCCCTAGGCCTCAGACCCCTCACAGGTGGAAGAGGAGGAGTACTCTGATTCTTCCTCAGAAGAATTCCTCCCTTACACCTCCCAACTCCCTTCCCCAATTGGATATGCCTCTACAGGGGAAGAATCTGCAGAAGCTGATTCCCCTGCAAAAGATCTCATCTTTGGGAAAACCATAGCTGGAGATGAGAGAACACTTCAAGTGGGACTCATAAGAAATGACTGAGGTGCAAAAAGGCTACTATGAGCTGATCCAGATGGATTCCCCAGCTCCCACAGCTGTTCCACCTATACTTCCAGCTTTTCTTGATGCTTTATCTGCAGCATCCTTGAATCCAGATTCCCAACCTCCAGTCCTCCGCAGACCTGATAGCTTTTACAAGGTCCCAGAAACAGCTAAATTCCTGGTAAAATGCCCAGCTTTGGATCCAGTTACTGTCCCAGTCTCCACTGACAAGGCTTCTAAATTACTGCCCTCTACTACCCTCCTCCCATCTGACAAGGACTGCAAGGTCATGGAGCATTTGGGTAACTCTGGCTTTCAGAGCAATCAACTATCAAACACATGTCTAAATATGCTTTAGCCCTTTTCGAGAAAATTTCCAAACAACTTTCGGATATCTCTGGCTCTTCAGCCAAAGCTCAACTGTCCTCCCTTGTTTCCCTGAACTCTCGGGTGACCAGACACTCTATCAGGTGCAGTTATGATGCTGTTGAGGCCTCAGCTAGGTCAGCAGCATCATCTTCTGCCCTAAGAAGGCATTCATGGCTATGCCTCCAGCCTTAACCAGATGATTTTAGGGTTAAACTAGTAGATGCTCCTTTAGACAATTCAGCTCTATTTGGATCCAAGGTTGCAGACTTATTTAAGTCCTTGCAACAAAAAGGTAAGGAGATGCAAGTCTTAAAGCATCTGTTTTTATCTCCAATTCCCAAGTTTCAAAGGAATTACCCATCCAAGACCCAGTTTGTTAGGAAGCATTCAGATCCCACTTCCTCTTCCAGACCAAGAAAAGCTCCAGGAAACAATCCATTCCTGCCAGGGCTACTCCATCTACCAGCCAGAGTGTGCCTTTTCAGAATATGGAAGGTAGTATGTAACTACCTGCCAAGCTTGAACCCCCCCCCCCCCATCCCTCTCTTCTCACATCTCTCTCAATGTCTCCAATCATGGAGGTTAATCACTTCAGACAAGTGGATACTTTCAATAAGAGAACATGGTACCTCATGACCTGGATCATCCCCCCAAACAGAAGGGGTATTCCCCAGACCCCAAAAGAACAGCTCCACCTCTTGCAGCCAGTTGTGGACAACCTTATGGCCCAAGGCACCATCCAGCCTGTCCCACAGACTGCTATGAGAAAAAGCTTTTACGCCAGGAGCTTTCTTGTACCAAGGAAAGATGGGCCCTAGAGGCCATTTCTAGACCTCTCATATCTAAATCTCTTCCTGCATGTACTCACATTCAGTATGCTTACACTGCCAACTCTCTTCCCTCTAATCCTTCTTCAAGGGTTCATGGCCACCTTGGACATCAAGGATGCCTACCCCCAAATCTGTATAAGGCCCAGCTTCAGGATTTTCCTCTGGTTTTCAGTGGCCTCCTCTCACTGTCAATTCTTGGCCTTGCCCTTTGGTCTGTCCACAGCACCCAGAGCCTTCACCAAATGTTTGGCATCAGTGATTGCCTTCTGCAGGACTCAAGGGATCTGAATCTTTCCTTATCTAGATGACCTACTCATCCAGGCAGACTGCAAACAGTCCCTCATGTTCCAGTTGCAGGAAAACCATTGCTCTCCTGCAGTCCTTAGGGTTTCAGATAACTTACCCAAAATCCCAGCTGGACCCTACCCAGGACATAGTGTTCCTGGGGTGCAGAATTCAGACAGACATCATGAAAGCCTTCCTTTCACCCCAAAAGGTGGAAAGTCTGACACAGTACCTACTTTTGGTACTTCAAACCAAGGAAATGACTGAAAGGCAGTACTTCAGACTCCTGGGCTACATGGTTTCCACTATACCTATGCTGTCTTTAGCAAGACTTCACAAGAGGAAACTGCAGTGGTAGCTCAGGTCATTTGGAAGCAGCACTCCCACCCCCTGGAGTATAGGGTGAAACTCTTATCCTGCCTCAAACAAGAGACCCACTGATGGCTGACCCAAGTGAAGTTCAACCCAGGCCTTCCATTCTAACCACCACCACCAACACAGGTCATGTACACTGACACCTCAGACCTCATTTGGGGAGCTACTCTGGGGCTCCACAAGGTGCAGTGAGTTTGGCCAGAGCCACACAGGAAGGAGCACATCAATGTAAGGGAGATGAGAGCAATACTACTGGCCTTGAAGGATTTTCAACCCAGGCTCCAGCAGGGACCCCTAAAGCTTTTCACAGGCAATACCACAGTACTGTGGTATCTCAACAAGCAGGGGGGGACCAGATCTTACTTACTTTGAAGACTAGTCCTCCTTGTGTGGGATCTGGCCACCAGTCAGGGAGTTACTCTTCAGGCAGTATACATCCCTTCCCAACAGAATGTTCAAGCAGATCCTGTCAGCAGGTCCATGACAATGTCTCACAAATGGATGCTACACAGGGATGTCTTCTTGGACCTTGTCCACCAATGGGGTATACATCAAATAGACCTGTTTGCCTCGTCCATGAACAGGCAACTTTCCTCCTTCTGCACCAGACTGCCAGAACCCAGAACCTCTGGCAATGGCAATAGATGCCTTTTCAATTTCCTGGAAGGGGATGTTTCTCTAGCATCCCCCCCTTCCCACTTGTTCAGAAAGTCCTGCTGAAGATCCAACAGGGCAGGCCAAAAATCTTGCTGGTGACTCCCTATTGGCCAAGACAGCATTGGTTCCCCCTTCTCCTGCAATTAGCCAAGGGCAATCACCACAAGTTACCCTTCAGAGTGGATCTTCTCACACAGGACAAGGGAACCTTAATCCACCCACAGTAGCAATCTCTTCACCTCACCTTGTGGGTGACAGGATTTTAATTCCTTTCAGGCACCTTTACAGTGAGGATGTGCTCACTGTCCTGCAGGAGGCTAGGAAACCTAATACCAGGAGATCTTACATACCCAAATGGAAAAGATTATCCATATGGTGCCTTAGAAGACAGTTGGACCCATTGCAAACCGAGGTCCCCCTATTGCTGTCCTACCTGTGTGAACTTTTAGCATTCTCCTCCATTAAGGCCCATTTGTCTGCCATTCCTGCCTGCCTACCCCTGGACCCCCCTTAGCTTCCAGGTTGCCTGCAAAATTGTTCCTTAAGGGGGTACTTCATCTCAGACCACCAAGGAAGCCCATTCTGCCTCCATGGGACCTGAACTATGTTTTAGAGAAGCTCACACTACCTCCCTTTGAGCCAGCATCCAAAGCTTCCCTAAAACACTGCACATGGAAGACTTTTCTGCTGGTGGCCTTAACCTCAGCTAGAAGAGTTTCTGAGTTGCAAGCTCTCATGGCTATCCCACCTTTCCTCATCTTCCGCAGAGATAGGGTAACCCTAAGAACCAACCCATCCTTCATGCCCAAGGTGGTTAATGACCTTTCCTTAAACCAAGCCATCCACCTACCCACTTTCTTTCCCAATCCACAGGGAGACAGTGAGAGAGTACTTCATTCCCTTGATGTGCACAGACAGCTCAGGCTCTACCTGCACAAAGCCAAAAACATCAGACAGGCTGACCAATTGTTTGTCTCTTTCCACCCCAGGGCCCTGAGGAAAGCAGTAACTAAGCAAACCATTTCAGCCTGGATTGCCAGGGCTATTATCTTTTGTTACACACACCATGGTAAATACTTAGGAGGCAGAGTTAAAGCCCATTCCACTAGGGCAATGGCCTCATCTGGAGCCTTCTTCAAAGGTCTAGACACCTCCGCTATTCTTGAAACTGCCAGTTGGTCTTCTGTGCACACTTTCACAAAGCATTATAAAATAGACCAGATTTCCAGGTCCAGGGCTGGATTTGCCAGGACTATCCTCCATGGTTTCCTGGAGAATTCTTCTAGGCCACCACCCCCTTCCTCACAGTGAGCTTTGGCACTCACTCAACTGTAGAGAATACAGCAACATGTGATTAGAAGGACATAGAAAAGTTGTGTAAAATCGTACCATAACCATAGATGTCCTCTTTCATGTTGCAGTATTCCTTCTCTCCCACCTACCCCTCCTGATATCAGGCATTTCACTTCTTGGATGGCACAGGGCTTGCACTACATTCTTTGGGACTGGTTACAACTGGGGCACTCAGTTCTGAAGTCTGGTGTGTGCAGACTTCACTTTTATGGCCCATGCTCTGCTAGCCATGTCAGACATCCCATGCACCATACAGTGACTGCAAACTTTTGTATACTGGCCAGACGTTCAGGTAGCAAGAGGAGAAAATCCAGCCATACAGAATACTGCAACATGGAAGAGAAGGACATCTATGGTTATAATAAGATTTTACACAACTTTCCTTTATTTCAACTCAGCATTTTATTAACATGTATATCACATTACCTTCCCTTTGTTACTCTACATCTTTATGTCCCTCTCACATCCGATGTGAGCATGTCCATTTTTAGTTGCATGCATAAGTCATGTATTGCCATTGACATTATCATTACAGTGATATGGCAGGATTTATGTTAGAAATGTTTTTTGACACTTCAGCACATTTGTCTGTGGTATACGAGTACACTTTATCCACTTCCCCTCCCCTCTTAATTACTTATACAGTACAACTAGTGCTACTTGTGTAAATTTCCCCATTTCACTTCCATCCTTCAGAATTCTTTCACTGTACTTGTCCTTAATATTTCTGGGTTACAGCACATGTTCGTATATTAAGCTTGCCCAGAGTGAGTCATTTTGTTTACATTCTGTGCGTGTTTAGTAACCCCTATGGTTCCAGACATATGAACATTATTTGAAATGTGAGGACATAATTTGATTCCATCAAAAAGCTTAGGCTCTGCTCATTAGAAGTTAAATTGGAGGGAATGAGTTAATTACCATTTCCCAGTAAAATGAATGGGAAACAGAAATTTAAACTAAATAAAAAGTAAACAATAATAAACAGAATGTTTGGTGATCGAATTCATGTGATAAATGAAATAGCTGGTACTTTAAGATTATGAGTGGAAACTCATTTTTATTACACAACTATCACTCATAGTATAAATCGCAATACAGTCATAAATATAATCAATTTACTGCAGGGCACTTGATAGTTCAGTCACTAATGGGAAAGATATAACAGGCTAAGAGTACTTCTGATAGAATCATGATTAAACACATATACAGCATTCACTGTGGGAATGTACATAATGTAATCTCAACGGAATACATGCATATGACCAAGTGACCGATAGTCGATTCGCGGTTTCCACTAACCTAAATGTCAAATCTCCAGGTGTCTAACGGTCGGAATGTCATATGTAATTCCGAATTCAACAATTCCGACCACTCTACCACCTAAACAAGTGCTACCGTGGGTCAAAAATGGGGGGATATTTTGCATTTCAGTTACATTGTGTTCGCACTTATGGGAATTCGTAGACCTGCAGTCGAACAGTTTCTGGTCAGCCATCTGCCGTTCACTCAAGTGCATGTATTCCAATATCAGCACCTATGATTTATTGCTGCCTCAGGAAAGATAAGCTAAATAGTATGGCTGCTGGTAAGTAAATGAACTGTCTGGAGATATCTGATAAACAGGATTTAAAAATAGTCTTAACCATCTGGTGGATGGCTATGCTGGAAAATATTTTTTCATGGAATAGTAGTAACATTCTGTACAATTTGGAACCAGAAATGTAATATTTATATATTTAAATATTTCTTTGGGAAGTCAAGCATTTCAGATCATGGTCTAGTAACAGATTTTAGGTGTTAAGGAGAGCATACCTTTGGCTTACAGAATACTGGAAAAATATATCCTTGTGTGAAGCCTGGAATTGTGAAAATCACAAATGTGAGTCAAGCAGTGCAAATGCAGAGCTGCAACAAGGTAACAACAATTAGTTACTCATATTTTTACATCAATCACATTCTTATGCTTGGAATTGTGATTTGCACACCATTTTTTGGATAGCAACATCATACCAAAATACTTGTATTTAAACTATATTTGTGCTGAGGTCTTTCTCCTCATGTACATATCTGTTATAAGGCCTACATGGGACTACAGTGCTGTCATGTGCATTGTGTACTTGTTTTCTGCTGAAGTTCTTCTAATGTACATATCTGTTATAATGGTTGTGTTGGGGTACAGTGTTTTTTATGTGGAATTTATATTTGTGTTCTGCTGTGGTTCTTCTACTAATTCTCATAGTTGTTGAGAGATGTGTTGGAGTACAGTGTTGTTATCTGAAACATACACATGTGTTCTGCCAAGATCTTTCTATTAAAATATATAGCATTTATAAGATCTACACTGGAGTACAATGTTGTTTCATGGAGACTAAACACTGGGCCGGATTCCAAAAGAAAGTTGCAGACAGTGCAGTACGATAAAGGGAGACTTCAGCACATCAGCAGCTGATGTGATTTCATAAAGGACACTAAAACAAGGCTGAATAGTTATCAATTCAGCATAGGATAATTACAGACATGCCTGTTGGATTTCAAAACACAAAGTGCATGCCCAAAGCAACATAAATGTGACAAAGTGTTTTGCAGACAACTTTATAAAACCACTTAGCAGAGGCCATAGTTATACATCACAACAGCAAGCTACTTATTAATGTATATTATGGAATCTGCAGCATTACTCACAGAAAAGAAAACACAGCCATCATTTAATGAATTGCTGCAAGCTAGGGTACTGCTAGTCATACAGAAATATATGGAAATGGAACCTAGAAGGCAGCCATCTAGATACTGAGCCAGATTACATTTAAGCCATTTCTCTGATCAGAAAGTAATTAACAGGTACAGATTAGACAGACAGCTGATGCAGGTTGTGTGCATAGTGTGTGTCCGGCACATGTATGCATGTACATTGCTTGGTAACCTCGTCATTGTAGTAACCAAAGTTTGTCTGATCTTAGCTATACTGGCTTCTGGGACATTTCAATGGCATATGGGAGATGCCGTAGGAGTGACCCAGATAGATGACAGTCACCCTTTCACAATTCCTGGCAAACAATGTGTAACAAGGTGGATATGTATGTCCATTTCCCATCTACAGTCATGGAATGAAGGAATGCCATGAACCATTTCTAGTCTATTATCAGCATCCCCAGTATCCTCAGTGCAATAGACTACACCCAGTTTTCTACTAAACCCCCTGCTGTACCTGAATCAGAAAAGCACATAAATAGATACGAGTGGCCATCTCTGAATTGCCAGGTAGTGTGTTCAGCAGATGGCATCATGACAACTCTGGTAGTGCCCATTATGCCGTTATATGGAGGGAAAGTGGTCTGAGAGTTTGCTTTACAACATTTTGAAATACCTGAGGGACTACTACTTGGTAAGTACAGAACACAGCTATGATGTATTCAGAATCCACATCTGTCAACAATACGCATGACGACAATATATATGTTCTCCCTTTCCAAACAACAGGTGACTGCAGGTATCCACTTGAGCCATGACTATGGCAACATAAAGAGAACCATTCAACCCTGCAGGGGGCGCATATAATAGATCACACACTATGACAAGAAACACCAATGAGCATGTGTCTGGCATGCTGAAATCTAGATTCAGATGTCTGGACACATCTGGAGGTGCACTGCAATACACACCAGAAAAGGCAGCACATATGATTACTGTGTGTGCCATACTATACAACATGTCAACAGAAAAAAATTATGGCTTGCCAGCTGCATGTGTGGACAACCTACCACAAGAACTCCAGATGTCTGAAGATGACATATCACAGCTGTCACAGGTAGATCAGAAGGACACAGGAGGGAGAAGAAATAGGTGTGGGTAATTAAGGATGTGGACACACGTGCTAACTCAGTCGACACAGCAGTGTCTAACACACACCTTTGAGTCATGACAGGCCACAGGTACATGATTACACAGCATAAACTTTAATGTTCACATGTTGCCCCACAACAGCAGCAAGGATCACAACTAATGGAAGTGACACATTAGGTGTGTACACATTGATCGTCATAAATGTATACCAGTATTAACATATACAAAACACTGACAGGAAATATCAGTGCAGGAAGACTGTCTGCTAGGTACTTCACCACAGAGGAACACACAGGCACGTGTGGGATGCAGGAGGTGTGCACAACAGAAGGTGTCAATGGAAAGCTAGGATATCAACATACAGATTAATAGCAAGAAAGGTCACTGTCACAAGAAATCTAAGTCCACAATTTGTATAAGAATGCATTGTCAAATACATAACCAAAAGCAATGGCTGTACAATGACAGAACTTCCTCACTTGCACATGTTATCACTGAACCATTGGTCATTTCCAGGTAATATATATGCAAACATGCAGACAATCAACGACAGTGGCCACACAACATACCTGCAACATACATCAGTGTTGTGAATACAGCACCATAGGTATATATAGATATCTGTGCAGATTCAGTCAGGTATGGGAAGGACACATGAAAATACAAGCAAGCATGTTGATAAATAGAAACAGGTGCACAGAAATGCAGTGAGTGCTGGTGTTAGGCATGTGCAGTACAATAATAAAATGCCAGAATTGACACAGGTATGCTTATAGAATCATACTTCTGCATGTAGGAATGGCAGACAACAAGGAAAATTGTAAAGTAAACATTGCACCTATCTGTCCACTATCAAGTCATGCAAACATGAAAGTATAACATCACATATTGTGCTACCATCATCAATATCATTACTAACATATGCCTGTGTCAAAGAGGTAATACATATCCACAACTGAATCTAGTCACCTATGTCAGGCAAATTATCAGAAAATCCTGTGGCATCAGGCATTTCAACAATCACCTATAGATTACCTTCTCAGTGGTCAGCACAGAGGTGATCATTGTCACGGGGTCAGAATGGCACAACAGAACACCCATTGGATCAACTGCCATTATTACTCTAATGCAGTCTAGGGCACCCATGATGACAGCTCACAACATGGTCCTGGATGCCCTGCCACATCTGGAAACATTTGGCCCACATCACTCTACCAAAGAGCTGGATGGGGTGACACCAGCATATGGAGACACAGTGTGGGAAGGAACATGACTGCTATGTGACTGCCTAGATGTGATTGCTGAGCTCACAGTGGAGTCCCTAATAGCAGATGTGCTTGCATGTTGCAGCACAGACAGTGATATCCAATAGCCAATGGTGGGTCTAATGAGAGATTGTCTGCCTCTGCTACTGTAGGTAGGGTGCATAACACCTGGTTAGTATTATGGCATTGCTCTATCACCACTGTAACAAGGCTTTCAGCATAGCATGCAACAGATAGCACATTGTCATGCTGTGCAGCCTATGCTGCCATAGCCTCTCCATGTCTGCACTCCTGATCTTCATGTAAGACATGCAGATGGTGTGCTACATAATCAGTAGCATGGGCAAATGCACGAAGGTCAGATCCATGATGTCGCTTTGAACATATACAGTTACAGTGTTGATAGAGCAATGCCATAATACCTGTAAGAGTAAGACGACACCCTCTAACATGCACCCATGCACACAAGTTACACTCCCATGTGTAATGCAAGGGGCAGTAATACTCTTTTATGGGGAATAGTCACCACCCTTACCCTACTCTACATGGGACAGTGGTTCACGGACATCGTCATGTTTAACATTTGATGTCCCCACATCATCATAATGGCTGGCCTCATTTTCCTCCATATCTGAGGCTTCAGCATGATCCACTTGGCTGTCCCCGTCTGGGCACTATAATATGACCAAGTCAGTAGCCTATATGGTATCATAGTGCAGCATATCACAGCCCACCAGAGGATCAGTGGATGGGCTACTGGCACAGATAAGCAGTGAACATGCTACAAGAAGAGACAGATTACACAGGTCACATACATTCACAAAAATGTCATGATGCAGCTTAGCAGTGATATATGGGACAACTATATGAATACAATGTTAAAGTGGATATGGGCTTACCAGGATGGCATGCCTGTGCATGGTTCACAGACCCTATATAAAAGTGAGATGACATATAAATTACATACTGAGGACATATATGTTTAGGGAGTGTATCATCTGCCATAATATGGAGCCTGTAGTATCACAAGGCACATAAATGTCAACATGCAGGTATGCTCCACAATCATGAATGCAGGCAGGGGCAAAGGACAAGTATGGCAGACAATAACTGGATATGGAGACAATTACATGACAAATGGAGCACATGTGTTCCAGATGTACCTGTGTATGGAAAACGGCATCATGAATATCATACATCAGTTATGCTACAAAGTGCTGCAGCCTATAAACAAGGTGGACATCCATACCTGGTCTGCCTGAATGTGAATCTGAATGGCCCATGTCTTGCTATGATGTATCTATAAGTTGCAATGGTAGAAACAAATCAGCATGTCAGCATACTCCACTGTCATGACAGGTGGCAGAGGCACAAAAAGCTAGGGATCGCAGTAACACTATATGGAGACACTTGCTTTACATGTCTTGCTGCTGTAAAGATGTTGATGGACCTATGCAATTGAAGAAAAGGAAACATAACACATGTTGCTGGGAGTGTCATGTGTTTACTGCATTGGTAAGATAGCATACTGTAACACACTACTACATGTATAGTGGGCATCCACATCATGTGTGTTTCCACACTGATGGTGCAGTTCTGTTGCTGGAACATAATTGTAGCAATACACATATATGTGTGAAATAAAGATACTTAATGAGGTAGTGTATATGCTGCAATGTTTTGAAATGTACAACATACTTGTACATTCTGCTACACCGCCTTCAATATCTCCACCAGGTATACAGTGATCATGCGTGGTGATATGATGAACACTGCTATCTCATCCAGGGGAGTTAAGGGTGTCCCCTCTCCAGTGACATTCCTTGTCCTCTCATAGCAGTGTATTCTGTTAGCTGCACAGAGGATCATGTCAGAGCAACATCACTGACAGGCCTCCCTGGATCTATTGTCACCATGTACAGCATCTCTCATGTTTGTCAGGTCTGTTCACACTTCATAACTCCACACAGTAGTTCCTGTCCATCCAGTAAGGCTGTGGCCACGCTGGTGCAGATTCTCAATCATAATTTCATTCTTTCTGTGTGAAAAATGTTCTCCCCTACTTCAGTTTGACATCTGGCAGACAGTGTGATATGCACATGTTATATATGAGGGCTCACATACTAACATGATGATGTTATAAGCATATCTCAATTGACTTGCTCTCCTTTCATGTCCAATGTAAGGCTATGCAAAATAATTATTTTCTTGTATATTACTGTTATGTATAAAAGAAAATAATGGATATATAAAAACATCTGAATATGTAATACATATGACAACATCATCATATGTAACAATCACTGCTATGAGAGGACAAGGAATGCCACTGGAGAGGGGGCACCCTTAACTCCCCTGGATGAGATATTAGTGTTCATCATGTCACCACTCATGATCACTATATACCTGGTGGAGACACTCATAACATTTATAAAAAATCAGGTATTCTTGCAACATCAGGCATGCTAATTTTAATTATAAAACACATGTACAAAAATAATAACTCAAAAAAACAAATAAGATCCAAGCTGCTGTTCAAGCATAAAACTATATTACCAGTCTGGTACTTTGGCTGTTCACCTTTGCAGGATATGACATCAAAACTTTAAGTAGTTGCTTTTATACACTAAGTACCCAGTTAATTAGAAAATTAAACAATAAATTTAAACCAGAGTAAGTATATTAAAGCATTTATACACAAAAATCGATATATTTCTTTAAAAATCCCACCAAATAAGAGCTCTCATATTTTAAATACATTCAGAAACATAGATTAACTTCCTGATTTAAACCCCTATGGGATGAAGTTCTTTAATTTAATATCATTTTCATCTCCAATTCATTCGATTTACTTATAAAATCACCCCCCAGGAAGATAAGGCTGTGATAATACACCGAAAAGAACCCAGCATCTGATCCCAGTGTTCCTTAACAAGATGTTCTGCAACTGCAACCAGACTGCTCATATTATGATTCCATATATATAAAAACCAAGTGCTCCCAAGATACAAACTTAAACTTTACATTTAGTTTCACCCACATATCAAGCTAGACACCCACAATCACATCCAAAAGTATATACCACCCCCTGGACTCACAACTAAACTTACTATTAGAAATGCACTTTCTCCCATTTATTTTTGCTCCAGTGAGATTTCTAACTTTAGAAAATACTTTACAATGTCCACAAGCAAACATACTCCTTAAATTCAATGTCTGAGTTTGTTGTCTATAACCATAATTCAAAATTTCTTTAAAATTATTATACCTGCTGTAAGGGAAAGTAACAAATTTAGTAAAAGGTTTACCTACCACTATGTCATTACAAATTACATTCCAATGGTCTGTAATAACACTTTCTAAAAGAAAGCAGAACAGTGAATATTTTGAAACAAAAACATTTTTATTTACTTCTTTCCATTTCTCATATTAACACCTCAACATAATTGTGTTAGGCACACACAAATTATGGACCATGGAAGTAAGGTTTCTCTGTCAGTCCATTTGCTTCAGATTGTCATACGGTGTACGTCAAGGGATTTGTATTATTTATGCTGGCATTATTACTGTGAGCTTACACTATGGCAAGTGTTTTGGTTTATTGAAATATGTCAGTGCCACATGCCACAGTCTCATGGCATGCTTTTGTTAATATGTTACGATAATATATGTGCTGGCTGTGCACAGGTTTGTTTTTCATGCATTATGATGGCTAGTTCATACTTGAACAAGTAATGACAACATTTGTGGATAAATTGTATATTACATGCCATGTAATGCACTGGCGTAACCTAATGACACTGTATGATGGACATAGTGGCTCACACATGGCCTCAGTACATATTGATAACAGGATATTATGAATGTTGCATAATCATGACTGTAAATCTGCTACCTTCAATTATTTTTATTATACAAAGTATACATGCACCTTATGGGCCATATCATCTGACAACTTTGTTTTAGTGGCAGCTGTAATGTATTGTCATATTCCATGAGCAAACATGTCAAAGTTATAATCTCATATGTTTTGATCATGTTAATGGCATACCATATACAGTCTTTAACAGTATTTAGGTGCACAACTGATTGTGTTTTATGACAGACATGTTTTTCACATGACTGTGATGCATGTTAGACAATTTGTTTATATTGTTATGGATTGAAGTCATACTTTTCATTGCATATGGTGTTACAGTTGGATAAGGTAGTACACTACTGTAATGTGACATACTGAAAGGTTTCACATGTAGATTGTGTCAGTTGTTACATATTCATAGATTTTGGGGACACATATCATGTATGTATTTTTTTACTGTGTTTAAACTTTAGGGTGGGACCTGAGGCGGCTCTCTTTTCGGAGGCCAGAGGTGATGACATGCCAGACCACTCCCAAGCAACTCAAGGTCCAAGTCCTAGGATGATGATGATGATGAGAGAGCAGGACCTGCATGTGCCATTGGTCCTGCTGCTCACTGTAGGAGACATCCACTACCACTACCACCACATGGAGACAGTTTATGGGACCAGAACTGGGAGGTGATGGCAGACATCTTCCAAATACAGATGAGGGACCTGATGGGGAATTTCTTCCAGGGCATGCAAGGGCTGTGCATGATTCCTTCCAGGAGATCACATATGAGATCACTTGTGATGTTCAACTCCATGTAATTCTGCCACCATGGTGTTTTCAGTATCAAAACCATACTGTATATGCACAATTGTACTGCCATAGCATATTGCTGGCATGCCTATTTAATATACATCATACCATATACTGCAGATATCATGTGATTGATGGCATTCCATTGCACCTGCAGTATGACACACATTACCACATTACGCATGCAGTAATCAGTTAAGTGTACATGATATGCTATACTTCATGCATACATTGCTCCATATGGGCAGGGGTGCTAGTGTGTGTGTGTGTGTGTGTGTGTGTGTGTGTGTGTGTGTGTGTGTGTGTGTGTGTGTGTGTGTGTGTGTGTGTGTGTTCTCCTATGCATACAGTGTAACATATTATTGTTATGCCCAATACACTGTGGTCCTGTATGTGACAGATATAACTGTTGCAGTCACCATGATGCAAGTGAGACACAATTGTTTTTCTTGCATTATTCCACTGTTTATGTGGGTGGGATGACAGCAACTCACAATTTGCAATATTCCCAGAGATTGCACATAACCAACATGAGAATGCTCTGTTCCATTTATTTACACATATTTGCATCCATTTCTCTATTAGTTATTGCTGTCTTATGTCTGTTCACCAACATAACACATCCTTGCTTATGTGATTTCTGCAACATTGCTGCTTCTTTTTGATAAGATCATGTTAATCCATTGTATGTCACACATATACAACAACATATCTGTGTTGCTTCTAGTCTGACATGGCATATGTATTTTCATGTATGCTCAGGTTGTGCACACTTGTTTGTGTATAAATAGTCACATTATTGCTTTGCTACAGTACTGCTGTTTGGCACTGTGCTTGGTTGTTTGCCTTTCACATGCATGGTTGGAGGTTCTAGTCTATCCTCTGCTTGTCTTCTGCATTTGCTCATCTGTACTATTGCTTGGCTTACACTTACATTGTTAACAGACTACCTGATGATTGAATTCAATGTCCACTGTCTACATTTATTTCCCTACAACACACCTGTCATCAGTCATACATATTCGGGTATGACGGTCACACAGTTTGCAACATCTCAGCACTGTTTAGTGTAAAGGTAAATGCGTAGTTTTGCAATCTGCATTGCACAATGGCTGGTCTGCATCCCTGCCCTGTTTGACCATTTTCTGTTGGCCATGTTGTAGAGTCTGAAGCATGTTGTCTGTGTACCTTATCTCTTCTTTATGTTTATTTCCAACCTTTGTCTATCCTGTATTGTAATATTTGTTATATGTTTATACCTGCTGCTTTGTCCTCCTCTTTCTCTATCTTTTCCATTCCTCCTATTCTCCCAAAAAATAAAAATGGTGTCTATTCTCACCAAAAAAATACCCTTGCCCCTACGACTTTTTAATTTTGTTTTTTTGATTTTTTTTTTTTTGTTTTGTTTTGTTTTTTTTTACTTATTTAACATTTGTTTACCAGGAAAGTCTGATTGGGACAGAGCCCATTTTCAGTGGAGGCTCAGGGAGAAACACTCCAGATGCATGTCCTTGGAATGGGGGAGGAAACTCACACAAACACATGAAGGACATGCAGAATCTGCGTAGAAGGAACCCCAGCTGAGAATCAGACCAGAGAATCTCTTGCTGTGAGGTAACAGCACTAACCACTGAACCACTGCATCACCCAATCACGTCTCTTCTGTGTTCTTCTTCTTCACCTGTCCCCCACATCTTGTTTTCTATCTTCCTGTTTCCTTGGATGTGTGCACTGTGCATTACTTGTGTTCTCCACATGTGTTCTGCTCCCACTGGAAGCTACTGTTAGCCACGGCAAAGTGGCCGTGATTGCACTTTGCCTTAATTAATTTTTTTATTTGAAATTTTGTGGATTCTGTCGGATATATTCTGATAAATGTATTTATATACATTCTTACACAAATTATGATGAAATCCATAATTGTTTGTGAATATTTGTCACTTACTGGATGAATTGTTGCAGATTTGTATTCCTTTAGTAATTTTCTGTTAATTGAATTAAGCTTGTATAATTCCCACAGATGTGTATTGGTAATGCACATCCTGGTTTATGAAACACTTTCCTTTGCATACATATTTGATGAGACTGCTTGAGAGTGTGCCGATGTTGCTGTATAAATCTGTTTTGCATTAAGATATTTTATGTACACTGAGGCTAATTTGCATCTTACTTGGTCATCTGTAACTTTTGTGTGGATCTTGACTAACTACACTGGATTCCTCAGACTTTATGGAATCCACTCCATTATAAAATGTAAAAGTAATTTGTAAGGATACAAAGTTTCTTATTTAGAAAATTGCAGAGATATAAATATAGTAAAAGACATTTTCCTCAGGTCTGCCATAAAGTGAGGGGCAGTCTGGCCTTCAAGTTAATTTATGATCAGTCTTTGTTTGAATGCTTAAGCATGGAATGGTTGTATTGCATTTATTTATTCATTACTGTTTATTTGCTTTAGTGAGTGGGAAGTTATGTCTAGGTGAAATATATTTTCAATGATACCCCAAAGAGTAAAGATTCCACAATCATCCTCCTCCTCCTCATCATCTACCCCTTTTTTCTATTTTCCACATGAAGTCAGGGTGTCACATCAACTGTCACCATTTGTCTCATTCAGTACCACTCTCCTACCTTCTGCAACGGTCATACATGACTGTTTTAGGTCTTCTGTCACAGTATTCCTCCATCTCTTTGATAAATGCCATTGTTTCCTTTTGCCTCCTTCTTGTTTGTCCCAAATCTTCTTCGTTACATTGTTTCCTGCTTTCTTGAACGTGGCCAAACCAGTGTTCAAAACTGTTCTCTTTGACATTCTCTGCAGTTAAAGCTACTTTGGTTTCTGCTCTGATGTCCTCATTTCTTCATCTGTCTCACAGTGTGCATCCTACCACCCTTCTCAGGCACTTCATCTACATCACCTGCAGCTTCCTCAACTGCTCTGCCTTTACTGTCCAGGTATCTGTACCATACAGTAGTTCTGGTTACACACCTTACTTTTTTTCAAACATCTTTATTACATTCTCACATATGACAAAGGCAATCTTACATTTATATAAATGAAAAACATACAAAATTATACTTTAGTTGCAAACAGTTTACATCACAGACACCATTGAAACAACTGTAGTTGCAAACATTATACATCACTTATAAACCATCCAGTCATTGTTAGTTAAGCATTATATGGCTCATTCAAATCATGGCTCTTAAAACTCATGCCTGCCCTACATATATTGTTTCCACAATTTCCATTTTTTCCTATGAGGTTTGCTCCTTCCCTTTTCTAAATATCCCAAGTCCAGTTGTTTTATCTCTGTTACTATATTCATTACTTCTAGTAAAATTGGTCTAGACTTTGATTTCCATTTTCTAGTAATTGCTTGTTTGGCAGCAACAATAATTAGACATAGCAATGTTTTACTATGTCTAGGCAATTCTGATTCTGTAGCATAACTCAAAAAAATCATCTCTCCAGTCAGTCCAATCTGTTCACCTAGCATCTCAGACAGAGTGGTCTGCAGGGAATCCTTAAAGTCTGCCAGCTCATTACACTCCCAAAAAATATGTTCCCAGTTGCACTACCTCTTTCTTGCCCATCACACCTCCAACATTTGCTATCCACCTGAGGAACAATTCTTTGGAGTCTACTTGGGATATAAAAATACCTATGTAAACACTTCCAGGCAAAGATCCTAAATCTTCTAGACTTTGTTGCATATTTGGGAGATATACCTATATCACCCCATTGTCTCTTTGTGAATTGCTTATTCAGTCTCTCTTCCCAATTCTTTATAAGATCCTCTGACTGATTCTTATAATTATCATGCAATATTTTATATGCTTTACTAATTATTCCATTTTTAACAGCAGCTTCTGTTCTAGATTCTATTAAAACCTCTACCAGTGCTGGTATTTTATTTAGGAGCCCCCTATTTCTTTCCCCCTTACCTATACTCTGATATCAATCCTTGATAGGGAAGGCAATCTCTAACCTGCAGTCCAAATAAATTATTGACCTCTTCCCATTCTATTACCTTTCCCTTTCTAGTTATTTGCCCCAATACCTTGGTTCCTTTGCCAGTTTTCTCCAATAAATTCCAGCCCCTATTTGCCTATTATCTGTATCCCTGACCACAGTCATCCCTATCGGCAAAATCTCTTTTCTCCATTCTCATTGGTTTGGTTCTTAGAATACTTCCTACTATTTTATGAATACAATACTCTGTATGCTTTTCGTTGTTCTCCTTAAGAGTCTGTATCCAAAATCCCAGTCTCTCCTTATTTCTTGAGCTTCCTTTCTGTATCAGCATCATTCCTTTCCACCTTGAATTATAGCTTTTTGCTTGTGCTTTAACTGTGTTGCTCTAAAATACCCCCTCAAATTAGGTAATCCTAGTCCACCTTGTTCTATTGGCAGAATCAGCTTATCCCATTTGACCCTTGTTGTCTTCCCTTCCCAGATAAAATATTTCAACTCTTTTTTAATTGCTATCCACAACTTCTCCTCTGGTTGATAAAAGTATACCTGACCTGTGTATAAGACTAAAGGGACTAAAAACATTTTAATGGCTTGTATCTTAGTATCCATATCCATATAATAAAACTTCCAGTTTCTCAGGTTTTGCATTATCATCTGTTTAGTCTCTTCCCACATATCCTTAACTGCCACAACAGAGTCATTTCTAATCCATACTCCTAAATACTTCATTTTATCATGTCTCCATAAATATGGATATTGTTGGACCAATTTGTGTGTGGGTACATAATTTACTGCTATTGCCTTTGTGTTAGCTTCATTAATTTTATATCCTGAGAAGATATGAAACTGTCTTAAAATGGTCCACAACACTGTAATGTCCCTTTCTGGTTTTGCCATCTGTAAAATAATATCATCTGCAAATACAGCCAGCTTTTCTTGACTACCATACCAATTATATCCTTGAATATCTGAGTCCCTTATTTTTTTTGCCAATGGTTCTAAATATAATGCAAACAACAAAGGGAAAAGCGGACAACCCTGCCTGGTTCCTCTACTCAAGCAGAAATTATCGGAGAGGACTCCACTCACTTTAATTTGCACCTCTGATCCCACATATATTCTTTTAATCAACCTTATAATTGTATCAGGTAAAGCAAATGCTTCCACTGCCCTGCTCAGAAAGTCCCAGTCTACTTTGTCAAATGCTTTCTCTGCATCAAGATCCACCAATAAAAGTGGTACTTTCTTACATTCTGCTTTCTTCTGGATCATCAATGTTCTGTTAATATTGTCAAATGTTCGCCTCCCCTCCACAAAACCACACTGATCCACATCTATCAATTTTGGTATCACTTATATCATATATCATTGTAGACATAAGCACTTTATAATCATGGTTTAGTATTTAAGTGGACCTGTATGAAGCTGGATCCGATGGATCTTTACCCTCTTTAGGTATTACCATTACCACCTCCTTCTTCCAGGATGCTAGTATTTCTCCTCCTCTTAAAATACTATTAAACAAAACCTTCCAGATCTTTATCAGTTGTTTCCCTCCTAACTTCCAAACGTTCACAGGAATACCATCTATTCCTGGGGACTTTCTGTAGATTGGTTATACATAGCCATTTTTATCTCATCCCTTCCTATCCTAACTGTTAGTAACTGAGCCTCATCTACCTCTAACTTTGACATATTTAATTCTTCTATAAACATTTCAATTTGTACCTTTTCTTGATTTCCATATTTCTCTGCTTTATACAAATTTTCATAAAATGTCTAAAGTATTTCTAATAGGGTCTTTTGTTATCTTCCTTGTTATAGGCTTCCTAAGCATGGTGACTGCCCTTTCTACTTTCTGTTGCCTGCATTGTTGTGCTAAAAGTTTTTGTGCTCTAGAATTATTATCAAAAACAGTTGCTTAACAACAATCTTTCTAAACTTGTACATATTATAGAGGTAATCCCTTATTATCTGTTTAGCATTATGCAGTTTCTCCTTTTCTTCTTCTGAGAGATTCCCCCTATTTTTGCAATACTTTAACATTTGTCAATCCCTCTAAATAATTCTTGTTACTGTTTAACTATATCTCCCTTTCTTTTATTTACAACATAGTTTTAAACTCTAATTTAATTTTGTCCCACTCATTAGCTACATTTTCAGAAGATAATTCCATCTTCTCTAGTAGCTCCTGAATTAATTGCAAAACCCATTTCTTAAATTCCTATATTTTCAACCGATAGGTGGGACAGCGCCAGTGTCTCATTTTTATTTCATTACCTTGTGTTTTTATTTTAGCTATTATTGGTGCATGATCTGAAATAGTTATTGGGTGCATTTCACAACCATCAATTAAATGCACATGTTCCTGTGAGATATAAAATCTATCTAGCCTAGACGTGTTTTTGTATTTCGGTGAGTAATATGTAAATTTAATCCGAACTCCTAGTACTGAATTCACATCTTCCATGCCAAACATTTTCATAAATTTCTTCAAAAATCTACCCTCCTTCGTTATATTTTCCCTTCTAGACCCCCCCGGACACATCTTCATTGTTGCAATCCAAATTCCAGTCTCCACCTATAAGTAATATTCTTGCTGAAAGCTGATTATTTCTCCCAGAATGTTCTTAAGCTCCATTATAACAGTTTTAAGGGGGATGTAAATGCATGCCAGTGTAATCCTCCTCCCTAGCCAGTAGCCCCTTAGTAGTATGTATCTTCCATTATTATCTTTTTTCTTCCTCTTCTATCACTTTCACAGCTCCTCTTGCAAATAATATCAGTACTCCTCTTTTCCTTTGCGCCAGATATTCTACCGAATAACCATCCTGAAAACTTTTCATCTGATGTTGTTAATCTTCATTCATTCTTGACTGTTGATCTCAGTTCCATCCTCAGAACTGACTCAGCCATTACATCAAGCTTGCACCAGCCAGAAACTCTCAAGCTAAAGCTAACCATGGTGGCTGTCTTCCTTTCCCATCAGATCTCATTTGCACATAAAATTTAGGACGTATCAGCCTTGCTCTCAGCTAAGTGCTAACACATAGATATATATATATATATATATATATATATATATATATATATATATATATATATATGTATACACACACACACACACACACACACATATATATATATATATATATATATATAAGCGCTAGAGAATCCTGAAAACCCAAAATCCTGAAGCCCAAAATCCTGAGACCAAAATCCTGAAAACACACAGTATACCAACACTTACTATATTCCAGGACAAGTACATACAGAAACATATTACCCTTCAACTATACACAGGGTGGTAAGCCCCCCTGCACCCCCTGCTACTTAAATATAACAACTCTGAGACTGCACTTTACTACATTAAGTGCAATCTTGGAGTTGATATATTTAAGTAGCAGGGGTGTGGGAGGCGCAGCCCCCCACATGGGGGGGTGCAGGGGGGCTTGCCCCCCTGCTTATACTTGGAAAAGAGAAATATGGTTTGTGTTTTATTTGTTTCTGTTTGTACTTGTGCTGGAATATAGTAAGTGTTGGTATATTCTGTGTTTTCAGGATTTTGAGTTTTCAGGATTTTGAACTTTCAGGATTTTGGTCTCAGGATTTTGGTCTTCAGGATTTTGGGCTTTCAGGATTCTGTAGCACATATATATATATATATATATATATATATATATATATATATATATATATATATATACACAAATGTTTGTCTCTTTAGCTCTAAACATATTACTTACTCAATATTTTTCTTGTTACTGCTCTAATTTTTTGAGTGTGAGTGTTGTTTCTCCCCCTTTTGCCTTATCAGTAAATACTTGTCTTACCATCTTTGGTGTAGGCCCTTCCCTTCCCTCTTATCTCTGGTAATTATTTAAATACCATCATTGGTATTCCCTTTTTCCCTCCCTTACCTTGTGTGGGTATTTTCTTCAACTACCATTGTTGGTACGACCTTTCCTTAAAAAAAAAAAAAAAAAAAATGTCTTTATTCCTTTTTCTCTTACTGTGTGTGTGTGTGTGTGTGTGTGTGTGTGTGTGTGTGTGTGTGTGTGTAAGTAGGTTTGTGTCTGTGCACATGCCTTGTTGTTAAAAATTACTACTGGTTTTAAGCAGTGTGAGGAATGTGCCAGAAAGATGCCCAGTTTGGATGGGCATCTTTCTTGTGTGTATTGTTTGGGGGTGCCACATTTAGATTCAACTGCCATGTGAGCACTGCAAGGGTTTCATGCTCAAACCCTTGCAGAGAGGTGAAACAAATTGATCCTCAAGGGTCTGTTAAAATGCCCTTTTGGTGAGGCTTTGTCTGAGGCCAAGACGTCTAAGTTTCCCAATAAAGAGTCTAAAAAGAGGATCCACTCCATTCTGGTGTCTCCTAAATCTCAAGAGTCTAAATCTTCTAAGGTCCAGGTCTCAACTCATACCTTGGAATTGAGGCCTAAGATTCCAAAAGCGACACCTGCTACCATTTCAGAACTGAAGCCTGTAACTTCCCCCAGGGTGCCAGCAACTACTGAATCTATGAAAGTCACCTGATTACCAACCTCTTCACTGGTACATATGACCCTCTTGGCACCAACAATGGTTTCCCCAGTCAAACCGGTCACTCATCTCCCAGCAAAACAAATCATTGGTCAGCTGACCATGGTGCTGAAAGTCGACTCAATACGCCATCTATTGACCCCTTCTTTGGTCAACAATTGAGTCCCTTTACTGAATGTCTACAATCACCCTCTGGGATGTCTATCCATTCCACCAGGAGACTTTCAGAGCTTGATGTAGTCAGATTAGTGGATCAGCTCTTGGTGGCCAGAGGTCTTCCTGCCCCATCAAAGACCTCTCTCCCATCCCAAGCCAAGGTTTACTCTCCAAGGACTCCCATTTACCTTCCTCCTCCAACCTCTCGGCAGGTTTTGGAGCTCTCGACTTCGACGGTCCCGGTGCCAACTACTTCGGTACCGATGGTTGACCTCACCTTGGTTCCAGAACTGACTGTGTGGTCAATGGCTCTGTTGGAGCCAACCCATCTGTGGAACTGTTACTTAGCTGTCAGCTCTGGGATCCCTAGTTCGGCTCCAATTATTTCCACGTTACCGTCTAAGGTTTCTGGTGCTTTGGCGGTTCTGAATCCTCTAGTGGCTCCTTCTCTGGAGATGGGGTCTTCAGAGTGGAGTGTAACCCTAGTTCTGAGGTTGTCTTTCTTGGTTCCAGGCTCCCATCCCTCTTCAGGCAGGCCTGCCTTCCAGATTATTAGAGAGCTCTTGCCTCAGCAGGCTTGCATTTGCCACCATCCACATTGGAGTGTCACATGTATATATCCTCCGGCTAGCAGCTGTCACAATGTGCTACTTTGGGGCAGCAGGCACAAGAGCAGCAAGACACCCTGCTGCAGGGTATGCTCTCTTCAGAGTCCTCCTCAGACCTTCCTCTTGAGGAGCCACCCCATAAGAGATCATGCAAGAGGAAGCACATAGATTCTCCAGAAGACTCTGTCACTGAGAATACAGATTACGATGAAAGGGAAGGGTGCCCATGGTCACCCCCTGAAGATGTCTTCTTTGGAGACATCCTGGAAATCTTAAAACAGAGGGGTGATTGGAAATCTACAAACCCTTCCTCCGAGGAATCTGTTTTCTTGTAGGCTTTTCGTGCCCGACCTTCTACTTCTTGGGTGACCCCACCTGCCGATGAATTGGTCAAACTCTTCATGCAGTATGCGTGGAAGTCTCCTGACAATATAGAGCCAATTCTCTGGAGACCGGACAAAATTCTCTCCACACCCAAAGATCATCCCCACTGGTCTAAAGCTTTAGCAGTAGATGCTATAGTGATGGCGGCTGCCACAAAAAAGGAACTCATTGAGGAGAGTCCTGCTGTCCATCCTCCAAACCGAGAATCTCGGAAGATGGACAGAGTTGGAAAGCTTATCTATGCTTCAACGACATTTGCAATACAGTCATTGAATTTTTTGGCACATTTCACATGACTTCAAAGGGACCTGATAACTGAGCTTTTAGGGACCTTGGCAGGAGCAGTATCTGACAAGGTATGCGATAAGGTTGCCTCCCAGCTTGCCACCCTAAAATCAATCTCCAACTCATCCATGCGGCTTATTGCACATGCAGCTTAAAGGACAGCCAGGGTAGCAGGTACAGGCATTGACATTAGGCGTCATGCCTGGATGGGCTTATGTGACTTCACTGACTCTTTCAAGTCTTCCTTTGTCAATGCTTCTGTTGATGCTACCTCGTTGTTTGGCCCAAAAGTCAGAGACACATTAGCCAGGTGTGAGAAGGATGGAAATACCCTTTCTGCTGTGGGCATGCATTTTTCCATTCCTCAAGGGCCTTACTCTAGGAATCAGAGGAGTGGAAATATGTAGTTCAGAAAGTCCCAAGGGCCTTTTTGGGACATACGTGATGAGTATTCTCCCAGGGGCAGAGAGGGAAACTCATTGAGAAGATGCCCCTCCCATGGCAGAGGGGGCCTTGCGTAACAAGGCATCCAGAGATTCTTTCTCTGGACAACTCTACCAGCACTCCTGAGCAGCGGCCCAATTGCTTACCTCTGGAGGTAGTCAAGGGAAGATTCTCTCTGCACCATTTAGCCTGGCAAACAGTAACATCGGATTCCTGGGTGCAGACAATAATTTGCAGAGTTTACCATATCCCCTTCACTCTTTATCCCAGATGCAAAGGCAAATCTCTGATATTCTACCCAGTCAGAGGGATACAGCAGCACTAGAAATTCAAAAGCTGCTTCAAAAAAGAGTCATCCAAACAGTCCCACCAGACCAAATAGGATCTGGATTTTACTCAAGATTCTTTTTAGTGCCAAAAAAGACAGGGGACTGGAGATCAATCCTAGACCTCAGTGTTCTGAACAATTTGTTCAACAAACAAAATTTAGGATGGTCACGGTTCAGTCTATCCTTCCTTTTCTGGAGAAAGGCAATTGGATGTGCTCTATAGATCTTCAGGATGTGTATTACCACATTAAAATGGCAAGTGCTCCAGAAGATACTTCCACTTCTGGCTGGAAGTCAGTCATTGCCAATTTTGAGCACTACCCTTTGGTCTCACAACAGCCCCCAGGGTGTTTACCAAATGCATGGCAGTGGTAGCAGCTCACTTAAGGCTACAGAGATTACGTGTGTTTCCATACTTAGATGACTGGCTCTTCACTGCCCCCATCAGGCATCTACTGCTTTCCACCTTGGACTAAATTCTAAGGCAGGCTTAGACATCTCAATAAACAGGGAAAAGTCAATACTATCCCCCACACAAGACATACAATTAATTGGAGCAACACTAAATACAAAATCCTGCATGGCTGCTCTGCCTCTCCACAGACTGCTCAGGTTGAATTCGCAACTTCAAGTGATACTCTCTCAAGGCAAAGTTCCAGCTCATCTAGTCTTACAACATCTTGGGTCCATGGCAGCAACAATCACCCTAGTTCCTCTGGCAAGGTACCACATGAGGCTACTTCAATGGCTGCTGGCATCACAGTGGTCTCTGTTAACACACCCAATGTCCCACCCAATCTGCATAACCAACCAATGCAAGCAGGATGAAGTCATAAGAGGAATTATGGAGCTGCCCCTTTACACCATCTCAGCTCGAGGCCGTAGTGACCACAGATGCATCCCTGATGGGGTGGGGGAGCATTTTCAGGGAAAGTCAGTCCAAGGTACTTGGTCCCCTTAAGAGGCCAATTTGCATGTCAGCATCCTAGAACTGAGGGCAGTGCTCTTAGCTTTGCAAGCATTACAATCTGCCCTCCCTTCAGGGACAATTACTATTCAGTCAGACAACATGTCAGTGGTCTAGTACATCAAGTGGGGAACCAAATCCTACCCTTTATGTCGGGAAGCCCTAAGAGTTTGGCAATGGGCAATCACCTCCAACTGCTTTCTGATAGCAATGCACATTCCAGGGAACTCTAACGTGATTGCGAACAAACTGAGCAGATGCATACTCCTGCCTCATGAGTGGTCTCTCAATCCCAATGTAGTGACGAAGATTTCATCGATGGGGTCAGCCTTGCTGTGATCTGTTTGCATCTTCCATAAACCACAAATGCAGCAGCTACTTTGCCCTAATCCCCCCTTGGGGGGGTAGTCCCTGAGAGATGCTCTCCTACGCGTTTGGCCCCCGGGACTATTTTATGCCAGATGGCTTAGCAGTTAAGGTCTTCGCCTCCCATGCACAAGGTACAAAGTTTGATCCTGACCTCCGACCAATGCCTGTTTGGAGTTTGCATGTTCTCCCTGTGTCTCTGTGGGGTTTCTCGCATGTCCGCAAAAACATGCTGAGTGTTTCCATCTCAAACTCACCAATGAATGGAGCTGTGGGCAGCAGCACAGACTCTACATGGTGCCCTATAAAAGGAAGAGTTGTTCCACTTTGGGGCATCTACTGTGGTGCACAGTATCCTCAAGATAGGAGAACACGGATCACAGACTGCATGCCGTGGCAGGACTAGCCACTCAATGGTGTAAAATATGGCTCTAGGTGATTCGGTCATGTTGACTAATGTCACCAAAAATGGGCATGGGTAGTTACCGGTAATAAGTGGGTTGAGGACCCTGCCTACTCTTACCCACACCAGGGACCCTAGCTAATGGTGGGAGGGGTGTATTGTCCCCTATTGGCCAGTGTGTGCCCGCCATAAAGCCCAGAAGCCCTGGGCCAATAAGCTACTGGCTGTCCGGTGTCTAGTTGCTCAGCCTGGGTTACCTGGGATAGCTCTGTTGAGTGAAAGCTGGACATAAAAACAACCAACCTGCTAAACATGAACTGAGAATTGCTACTCTTAATGTAGGTTCACTGACAGGCTGCAGCTTGGAAGTGGATGACATGATGATACATAGGAGGGTGGACATCCTATGTATCCAAGAAATGAGATGGAAGGGCAATGCAGCAAAGCCACTTGGCTTGGAATCCAGACTCTACTAATCAGGTGGGGGACAGGTTAGAAATGGTGTAGGAATCGTGGTGAGATAGAGGCTTCAGAAGGCAGTGAGGGATGTCATCAGAATTAATGACAGACTCATGGCAATCAGACTCCAGTGTAATGATAAGGCAGTATTCATAATATCAGCATATGCCCCACAGCAGGGTTGTGACAGTGAGGAAAAGAATGCATTCAGACAGCAGTTGCAGTACATACTAGATAAAGCAGGACAACATGAATTGGTGTTGATAATGGGTGACTTGAATGCACATATCGGGACAGACAGAAAAGGATATGAGGACTGCTTGGGTCCACATGGGAAGGGTAACAGGAATAAAGAAGGAGAAGCCATTCTAGACTTCTATCTGGAAAATGGCTTGATAGTAGCTAACTCATGGTTCAGATAGAGAGACAGTCACAAGATCACATACAAGAGTAACCAACATGCAACTTAGGTAGAGTTCCTCCTAGTAAGGAAAAGGGACTGGGGTATAATCCATGACTGCAAAGTCATCCCCAGTGAAACAGTCGGCCCACAGCATAAACCATTAGTTGCCGCAATCAGCTACAAGCAGTAGTCAGAGAAGGCTCTAAGGTCAACAGAGACCAGGCTAAAGACCTGGAAGTTGACTGGAGAGAAAGTACAGCAGTTCAAGGAATTACTCAGGGCTCTAGCACCCCAAGAACAGTAGGAAATAGCTGGAGTTGAAGAGGAGTGTCAGCACCTAAAAACAGCATGTGTTAGGACTACAGAAAAGATATGTGGCCGAGCCAGGTATGGAAATAAGGTACATAAGGAAAGCTGGTGGAGGAATGCAGAAGTCTAGAATGTCATCAAAAGAAAGAAGGAGTGCAGGAAGAAGTGGGAGATAGAAAAGACTGACCAGGCTAGGAAGGACTACTGGTTGGCTGACAAAGAAGCTAAGAAAGAAGTTGCAAAAAATAGGGCATTGGAGGCACTGTACCAAATTCTGGAAAGTGACTCATTAAGGGGCAGAAAGAAACTATATCAGGTTGCAAGGCAAAGACAGAAAGATAAAGAAGATAATAAGACACCCTTCATAAGGGATGCCAGCAACAACCTGCTTACCAGTTCACAGGACATCAAAGTCAGATGGAAGGAGTATTTCCAGCAACTTCTGAATGAAGAAAACCCCACAGAAGTTGTACTGCCCCAGAAACAGCCTACAATTAGAGAAGAAGAGGAGCCCACTTTAGAAGAAGTAAGAACAGCACTCAGGAAGATGAAGTCAGGGTAAGCAGTAGGCTCAGATGAGGTAACAGCAGATATAGGTTCATAGGTTCATAGGTGTGTACTAGGCTAATGGCCCTGGAGCCTTTACAAGCCTAACCCATAGAAGTGCCCTGGCATCGTGCCGCGCAACATTAGTTCCCAGTGCCTCTATCAAGTAGAGCCATTGGAGTGATTCCTGGGGTGAACTTTCTATTTCCCATCCACTCATCAAGATTTCTCTTGAAGAGGGCCAGTGAAGTGCTCTGCTTGACATGTATGGGAAGTCTGTTCCAGAGCATGAGCAGTCTCTGGGTTATGAACCTGTTCCCTCCAGCATGTTCTGTTGATTGTGGTAATGACGATGAGGTCTCTGGAGCTTGTGGTGCGGAGGGATTGGGATTTCTTTAGATGTAGCATTTCTAACAGAGTTGGATCAGACATGGCTTTGTAAGTCAAGCAGAGATCGCCTCTAAGTAGACAACACTTTCCACTTTCATCTGATCTTATTTTCCTTGTGCTTCCTTCTCTCCTGACTTTCTTTGGGCTGCCCTTACTCTTTATCATACCTCTCAACCTCTTAGAGCAAGAAATCTGGACAAAGCCATAAATAAAAGTGGGACAAAGGCCCAAAAATAGGGGCAATTTTTAAATACAGCTCTTACAAACTTAGAAGTTGATAGAGTACTCTGTATAGCTGTATTTCATTTCATTTGCGTTAATAACTCTGATTTTAGTTTGAACTGTGTTTTTTAACATTTCGAACTTTACACTGGGGTTCTCCACTGACTATTTGTTGTCTCTTTGGTTTTGCATTAACATGAACTTTCTGAAGGGTATGAAGTCTGAAACTCAAATGGCTGTCATTATTTTCTAACTTGACTATTTAATGATTTGCCATTAATTTGACAGAAAACCTCAATTTTATGCAAAACGGACCAAAAATATGAGGCAAAAATCTGGACGTTCTTCAAAAATCTGCACAGTTGAGAGGTATGCGCTTTATCTTATCTTCCTATGTCCTAGATTTTGAACAAGTCTTTATAGTATCAAACCCATCCATCCATCCCACCATAAAACCTTTTTCCCATTGTTGCACATGGGGTCGGAATGTCATGTAAAACCTGACAATCTGTGCATATTGATGATATTACACTGCATATACCTCTCTGTATTTAAAAAAAACTGTTTCTAAATGATGTAATTGATGTCAAGGATGACTGAATAATAGATCTGTTGCTCATAAATGAAACTAGCTGTAAATGGTGAAACAATGCAAATGATGCCCATGATGTCTGTATAATGGATCTTTTCTCGGATAAAGATGCTGGGTGAGATAGGAGAGAAATGGCTCCTGAGGGTACTAATAGCAGTGTGGAGAGAAAGGTGTATCCCAGATGACTGGAGAATAAGCATACTTGTGCCAGTGTGCAAGAACAAAGGGGACATCCACAACTGTGGGCAGTACAGAGGGATCAAACTCCTACCACACTGCATGAAAGTTCTGGAGAGAGTGATTGATAAACTGATACGCAGAGTAGTAGAATGTAAGATGAGAGATGAACAGTTTGGGTTCCGATCAGGATGCAGCACAACTGACCCGATGTTTGCATTGAGACAGATACTTGAGAAGAAGTTAGAAAAGAGGAGAGAGTCCAACTGGGCATTCCTAGACTTGGAGAAAGCATATGACAAGGTCCCAAGAAAGCTAATCTGGGCAGTACTGCAGTGGTTTGAAGTCCCGGAAACATTGGTAGAATTAGTGCAGGCTTTGTACAAGGACCCAGTGACTGAAATATGAACAGTTTTCGACATCACAGAGGGGTTCCCAGTGGGAGTGGGTGTACATCAGGGTTCAGCTCTGAGACCACTGCTGTTCATACAGGTGATGGACTACATTAGCAAACAGGGCGGTGGGGACAGACCTCAACAAAGCTGCTGTATGCAGCTGATGTGGCATCACAGGCTGACTCTGAGCTAGAACTTCAGCAAAGGATAGGAGAATGGAATGCAAATCTGAAGGCACATGGGATGAAACTAAGCACAGATAAGATGGTGGTAATGGCAGAAAATTGGGGAGATCAGAAGAAGCTGAGAATAGAGATATAAGGGAAGACAGTGGAACAGGTAAACTGCTTCACGTATCTGGGAGGGGTGGTTGAGGAGAAGCGTAGTCTGAATGAAGAGGTCAAAGCTAGAATCAGAGGGGCTGTAGCCAACTGGCATAGAGTATCAGGTATAGTCTGTCACAGAAAAATGCCAAAGAAGCTGAAAAGCAAGGTGTACAAGACAGTGGTGTGACCAGTACTACTGTATGGTACAGAACACTGGGCAGTATAGGCAGAACAGTTGAAGAAGCTAGAGGTGATGGAAATGAAGTGCCTGAGAAAGGTGGTAGGTTGCACACTGTGGGAAAGACGAAGAAATGAGGACATAAGAGCAGATGCCAAAGTAGCTCCAATTGCAGAAAAGATGAACGAGAACAGATTACGGTGGTTTGGGCATATGTGTAGAAAAGCAGAAGACAATCTGGTGAGGAAGATTTGGGACAGACAGGAAGAAGGTAAGAGGAAGCAAGGATGTCCAGCAAAGAGGTGGATGGATTGTGTGAAAGAAGATCTGTGACAATCTGGCATGAGTGTTGAAGAAGGCAGGAGTGTGGCATTGAATCAAGAGAGCTGGCAACAGTTAACACAATACCCTGACCCCATGTAGAAAAAATGGGGAAAAGGGGGCTGATGATGATAATGATGATGACTATTTTATGCCTTCCCACCAGTCCCCCTAATTCCCCAATTTTTGAAGAAAGCTCAGTGGTTGAGAATTAAAGAGATCCTCATTGCTTCTTATTGGCCCTGTCAAGTCCATTTCCCCTTTCTCTAGCCTCACCTAGTTCACCGGCTATGGACTCTGGATCAAATTCCAGATCTGTTGTCTCAGTCACAGGGACTGGTCCATTGCAACCTACTGAGTCTCAAGCTGGTAGCTTGGTTCCTCCACTTCCAGTAATTGCCAGGTGGAATAATTCACCTTCCCCAATACAAAAGATACTTCTGGCTTCTCATAAACCATCCACCAGGAAACTTTATCTTAGTAAAGTGAATAGATTTGTGTTTTGGTCTCAAGAAAATAGATATGACCCCTTTTCAGCCTCGATTGATAAGGTATTAGAATATTTATCAACCTTATTCCAATAGGAAGCCTCTGCTTCTACTATTAGAGTTCAATTAGCTGCTATTTCAAATTTTCATAATGGTTTCAATGACCTTTCTTTGATGTCTCCTCACCTTTGCAAAACCTTTCTAAAGGGCATTCTACATTTGAAGCCACCTTTTAGGGAACCCATTGAGCCTTGGAATTTAACGTTAGTCTTACAAAGTTTTGTCCATCAGCCCTTTGAGCCAGCAACCACCTGTGATATAAAATATTTATCTTGGAAAACTCTATTCCTGATAGCCATCACATCAGCCAGAAGAATATCAGAATTGCAGGCTTTGTGTGTGAAACATCCATATATAATTTTTCACACACACAGAGATTACCATTTAGAATTAACCCCTCTTTTCTGTCTAAACTAGTATCAGACTCCAATATTAATCAGTCTATAGATCTACCAGTTTTCTTCACAAACTTTTCTAACAGGGGGAATACTGTTTGCATGTGTTGGATGTACATAGACAACTACATGTTTATCTGTATAGAATGAAATCATTTAGGAAATTGGACCAATTGTTCTTATCTTTTTCAGGTATTCAACTGGGAAAATCAGTTTCCAAAGTGACTCTATCAAAATGGTTGTTTACAACCAAAATAAGCTGAACTTGTCAACAAAAGTTAGGGCTCGTTCTACCAGATCAGTTTCCACTTCAGTAGCCTTTCATTCCAGAGCTTCTTTAGATGACATTTGTGCAGCAGCAACTTGGGCTACCCACCATACCTTTATCACTCATTGCTAATTGGATACGGTCTCAAGGGGAAGAGCATCTTTAGCTCTATGGTGCTCAGGGATATCCTTCCTTAGGGCCTCCCATGGCATAAGTAGCTAGGAACTCTGTCCCAGCAATCAAGAATGAATGAAGATTGACAACATCAGATAAAGATGTTATGTTCTTACCATAAATTTCCATCTGTGTTGTTGATCTTCTTTCATTCTTGACACCCCACCCTCCTACCCCTTTCAAAGACTCCTGGAGGTTCGGAACTAGTCCTGGATTTCTAGTAGGGCAGTTGCTCAGACAAAGCTTCCACATTTTTTCTATTCTACAGGCAAAACTTGATCTGAGGGGAAGGGAAGAGAGGTGCTATGGGTAGCCTTAGCTTGAAAGTTTCTGGCTGGTGCAAGTTTGATATAACGGCCGAGTCAGTTCCAAGGATATTTATTTGTAAGACTATTAAGATTGAAAGGCATTACAAAAGGCATAATTTTATTATATAGTTATTATTACCACCTTTTATATATAACTGCTCTTTACTGAATGTCTAGTTCCATCTTTTATGTTACATGTATATATTGTTTGCCAGGTTAGTCTTTTATACAGTTGTTTCATGTCATATCCATTTGCACCTGTGTCACATCTCACATAACTTTTTGTTTTTTTGAAAGCCCTCAAAGAGAACAAACAACCCCCCAAAAACCCTCCTAAAAGCTATGAGCTTAACAATAACACACAAAACTATGTACATCTTCAAATATTGATGTTTTTGCTTCCTAACAAGAACATAAGTTCTAAGTTGATAGCTACACAGACGGGTTAAAGTTAACCAAAAAGAAATGTTAGTCATGCTAAGATGCATGGTACAGCCTGTTCTATTAGTAAGTGCTATTTGATTTTGTATATCTGTATAACTATCCCAGTTGAGGAAACACTTGAATGCCTTCAGTAAACACTTTCTCCAAGCCATTTCTCTTTATTAAATTGTCTTCTAGTGACATGCAAACCAGACACAAATCTGTTAAGGGTACCTTGCTTATCAGAAAAAAAGCCTTACAATATTCAATATTCTTTTTCATTTACATGCGTTGTAATAAACGTGTTACTGGATAACACCTAGGGTTTTTACCCAGTCATTTCCCTATGCAAACATGGGAAAAAGCACACTGCTTTTTCTTTTTTCATAGTCTCTTAACCAGACCATTCCACTCTCCCCTCATCTCCTCCCCTCCTCATTTTGCTTTTCATTGCAGTGCCTACATTTCTCAAAAGTGAACAAAGAAAAAGAGATAAGAAGGGTGAACAAGAAAAAACAAAAGCATCTGTTTATATTAGTATCCCCATTACATTTAAAAAAAAAGTTGAGAGAACTTTACTTCAAGTCTAACTGGTTTTGTATTATCTTTAAAGCCGTCACACCTGGGAAAACCCCCTGATTGTTTTCAGGGAACATTATGTCCTAGTCAATTTCTCTGTTCTTTTTTCATCTTTTTCCTCAGCCAATCCCCTTCCACCAGACTATCTCCAGTTTCTCTTTATCAGATTATCTCCTTGGAGGCATGAAGACCAGCTGCAGAAATGCTACTTAGTGTACATATTTGCAAGTGCTAGAAAAAAAGCCTTATATTATTCAGTATACTTTTTTCATTCCCTTGCACTCTGTCTTAAAACAAAGGTCCTTAATCAGTCATTTCCCCATGCCATGCAAGAATGAAAAAAGCACACTAATTTTAACTCTGTCATGCCCCCTTAACCAGGCTCTGTTTTTCTTTTTTTTTTTTTTTTTATCATTACATTGCCTATGGTTTTCAAAACTGCACAAGAAGAAAAAGAGAAGAGGGGAGAAAAATAAAAACAGCACCTATTTACAATCCCTATTACACCCAAAAATAGCATGCAAAGAAAACCATGCATCACAAATACAGTACTAAGAAAAGAAAGTGTTTTATTTACTTATTGTTAGCATTCTCCCCTCTCTTCCCCTCCCCAAAGCATTTTTTCAAACATTAATTACATGAAGTAAGGCATATACGAGTACCCCATTCAACAAACAAATTTTGAAGAAGTCCAATATTTCCAGATTTTCTTGCTCTGTCATATTTCACAGACATAATTATTGCATTGTGGTGCAGCGGTTAGCATTGCCGCCTCACAGCAAGAGGTTCTCCGGTTTGATTCTCGGCTGGGCTGCCTTCTGTGTGGAGTCTGCATGTCCTCCCTGTGGTTGCGTGAGTTTCCTCCGGGTGCTCCGGTTTCCTCCTACATCCCAAAGACATGCTGTAGGTGGATTGGACACTCTAAATTGGCCCTAGGTGTAAGTATGTACCTTCTGTGGAAGGTTGGGTGCCAGGCTGGCAACTCGACACTGTAAAACTCCACTGCCAATCAAGAGCGGACAGGTGATCCGCTGTGGTGACCCCTAACCGGGAAAAAGCTGGAAGAAGAAGAATTATTGCATTATAATCCCACATTAAGTTACTGATTTTATTACTGGTCTTCTCCATCACCCAATTCCTGTCTCTACATAATCTCCAGCATACTCTCAATTCTTCTAGTCAATTCTCATGCTCCCTTTCTTCTGTCTAACATTTTCCATTGAAATACTGAAAAAGGGTTCACATGTGTAGTCTCTCTGTGGTCTTTATTACCAGAGGAAAAAGAAGCTAAATCTCCTCCTGTTTCACAGCTCAGTTTTTTGTTGGACAGACTTTTGTATTTCATCCTTAGCATGCACTTCATCAAAAAATCATTTTGTCCCTCCAGGGAAGAATACCTTGAAGACAGCTGGATACAGCAGTTTGAATCTCTCACCTGTGTCTCGACACTCTCTGAATAGTGGAATTAATTTACTTCTCTTTTGCCTGGTGTAAAATGAGTAATCATTCTTCACAAACACTACTGTCTCCTACTTTTAGTATTTTGTTCTTCTGCCACAGTTTTGACAAAATCACCTCTTTCTGCTGATAGGATTGCATCCTTACTAGTAAAGGTCTAGGTTGCTTTCTTAGACCTAGATTTGGAGCATACACACAATGTGCCTGTTCAGCTAATAAGTCCTGCTGTGGAATACCAGTCCAGTTCCTTATTTGGGCTTTCATAAATTTAATGCAGTCTATTCCTTCCAGCTTCTCTGGTATAGCTGAAAATCTTAAGTGTTCCCTATGTGCTCTGTCCACTAATTCTATTATTTTTTGAAACATCTCTTCCTGAGCAGTCTCACATTCAGCCAGCCTTTTCTTCATTTCAACCTGTGATTTTTGCAGCTTTATCATCTCAAACAGATATCTCTTTAAAGCTTCTTCCATTTGTTCCAGCCTTTTATTGTTTGTGTTGATATACTCTATCAGTGTTTAGTTTATTTTAACCAGGTCTCTATGCAGTTGTCTTATATCTTCCTGTAGGTTACTGGAAGTCATGTCTGAAGTTTGCATTACTTTTTGCTGAACAGCAGCAGATTTCACTAGTCAGTGTTTCTTCTTCACTTTTTGTAGCTGAATGTTTCCAGGTCTTCTGTATTTCTTTAATCCTGACATCCAAGCAGTGTACTTACTAGCCAGATACTGAAATTCACCCATAAACACACATCTACTGGCCTTCTCTGCTGAGTTTCTGTTTTCAAACTGGAAGAGTTAGAAACAATCTGCTACTCAGTGTGCAGCCATCTTGGAACTCCTTGTACATCTTACTTTTAAGCTTCTTTGGCAAATCCTTTATCATTCACTACCCCTGACAGCCTGTGCCAGTTGTCTGTATCTGCTCTGATTCTAGCTTTGACTTCCTCATTCAGACTTCTCTCAACAACCTCTCCCAGACACATGAAGCTATTAACCTGTTCATAGGTTCATAGGTTCATACTAGGCTATCTGCCCAAGGGCATTTATAAGCCTAGCCCATAGTTATTTGGCTTTCGCCACCCCTTTAGTTTGAATAAAACTATGCCTATTATTTTGCTGTGCCTCTGTCAAGTAGTGACACTGAAGTAATCCCTGGGGTATATCTGCGATCTCCCATCCATTGGTCAAGATTCCTCTTGAACAAGGCCAGCGAGGTGCTCTGCCTCACATGTACCGGGATTTTGTTCCACAGCATAGGGAGTCTCTGGGTGATGAATCTGTCCCTCCAGCACGTTCTATTAATAACCGTGTCAAGGTTTAAGTCTCCCGCCTTGTGGTTCTGAGGGATCTAGATTTTTGAGGTGAAGCATATTCATCAAATCAGGGTTTGACATGGCCTTATATGTCAGGCACAGGTCACCTCTGAGCAAGCGGTATGAGACTGAATAGAGCTGGAGTTCTTTCAGTCGGGCAGCATAAGACATATTTTTGAGACCCGTTATCCTTTTGGTGAGGAACTTTGGGGCCTTTCCAGCTGCTGCAGGTGTCGGGTCAGATACATTCCGAATGGGGCATTGTACTCAATCATAGGTCTAATGAGTGATGAGTACAGAGGGACGATGACCTCCCTTGATCTAGATGTGAATCCCTTCATGATCAGGTGGGCAATGTAGAAGGTTTTCCTAACTAATTTAGCAACATGAGTGTCAAGCGAAGGCTACTGTCAACCTGGGTCCCCAGATCCCTAATGACTTATTCTGTGCTCAGTGGATTGCCACCTATATGGTAGCTAGGGGTAACCTTGTTTTTCCCGAAGGGTATGACTATGCATTTCTTGGCATTTAACTTTAGGCCATGGCTCTGGCACCAGTTATCCATTTCTGTGAGGCCCTTCTGAAGGATATCTGTGTCAGATGTGTTTTCGACTATGGCCCAGTTTGCAGTCATCTGCAAACTTTGTCAGCCATAACCCTCCTGCATTTGCTTGTACTTCAGAAAAGTAGATGCCGAACAAGAGTGGACCCAGGACTGAGCCCTGTGGGACACCACTTGTGACAGGCTTTGAGTCTGACATGGCTCCAGCAACTCTGACCCTGTGGGTTCTGTCACTTAGCCAGTTTGCAACCCATCTTGTGATGTATAGGTTTACATTCAAGCTGATGAGTTTTTCGATGATACCTGAGTGGGGTATTGTGTCGAAGGCCTTTGCCAAGTCAAGGTAGGCTGTATGGACTGCCTTTCCCTCATCAATGGCCTTGGTGACTGTCTCGAAAAAGTCAACCAAGTTTAAAAGGCATGATCTGCCTTTGACAAAGCCAAACTGGGTTGGATCCAAAGTCTGCAAGTTCCCTATGTCTTTATTTATGAGTTCCATTATGATCCTCTCCATGGCTTTGCAGATAAGGCTTGTCAAGCTAATGGGACGGTAATTTCCAGGGTCGGTGGAGGCACCGCCCATTGTGAAGTGGGACCACAGTCGCCGTGCGCCACTCCTTGGGTACGTATCCTGAGGTGAGGCTAAGATTAAACAGCTGTCCTAACTGCGGGTTTAATTCCTCATTGAGTTCGTGGAGCACACAGCCGGGGACACCATCCAGTCCCATGGATGCTGTGTTTTTGCTTTGGAGAGAAGTTTTCACCTGGGCGTTGGAGATATTTGGGGGGCTACAATCCTCTGGTATAGATATCTCTCCTTTTGGGGGGGAGGGTGGGAGAAGTTTGCACTGAACCTGTCAGCCAGTATGTTGGCAATGTGTGTAGGTTCAGTAATCTTCACATCATTTTGAACTAATTCTGAGCATATCTGGGAGTTTCCTCCTAGTTTTTTACTTATAATGATCAAAGGTGTCTTACCTTTCCAGGATTTTACTCTATCTTGTAGTAGCTTCCTCCTTTTGTTGTAGAGCTTGTTTATGGCTGGGGTCCACCAGACTGGACGCTTGCCTTTGGTACAAAGAGTCTTAGTTTTGTTTGGGATTGCCTGATCCATGCAGTCCTGTAGGTGCTGGTAGAAGGCATTTGTAAGTGATTCAGTGGTTTGAGTAATGTTTACCACTGGCTCAGGGGCCTTAAAGGAGACCACACTAGTTTTTAGAAGTGTGAAGTCGGCTTTTGAGACGTTTTTCACTGTGGTCTTTTTTATTTCAGGTGGGGGCGGGATGAGGACCTCCAGCGAGATTAGTTAATGATCTGATCTCACCAGTGAGGGGTATACTTCCGGTGTTGAACATTGTGATCCCATGTTCGTGATGATGAGATCAAGTATGTTTTCTCCTCTTGTGGGGATGGTGACTAGTTGTTCCATGGCATTTGAGTTTATGAACTCCAGGAACCTTTGGGCTAGAGTGTTTGGGCTTGAGTAGTGTTCCCAGTCTATATTAGGGTAGTTGAAGTCACCTAGTATGATGGTGTTTGGAGATACATTTATCCCCTCCAATGTTTTCAGGAAGGCCATGTGAGGTTCCTGAGTTTGAGAGGGTGGCCTGTAACATGCTACAAATTGCAGAGCAGTCTTGCCTATGGTTAATTGCACCTGGATGGTCTCCGATGCATTGTGCGTTGCCACCAACCTTGAGGTGTGGGTGTCCTTTATGAATATGGACACCCCCCTTCCTTTCTTGGTGTTGTCCGGATTTTGGGGCCGGAACGCATGATATGAAGTGAAACCTGATAGTGCTGGGGTGCTCTCAGGAGCCTTGAACCAGGTTTCTGTCACAGCACAGTCATCGATGTTCTCCATACTGAGAAGGGCCTCGAGTGCGTGCATCTTGAGATTGAGACTTCTGGCATTGAGCAGCACTACCCTTAGTTTTTTACTTTTTGTGTTCTAGGGTGGTAGGTTTAGAATTTGAGCCTTGCCTAAAAAAGGCACTATGGGGGTGGCAAGAGCCTTTGCCAATATCCGGAAGCCTAGGGGTGACAGGTGCAAGCCGTCCCTTGCGAAGCAGTGTGGCTTGTCCAGCATGTCATCCCAGGCAGACAGACATTGGATCCCCTTTGAATGACACCAGAATTTAAGCCAATTATTAAAGCTGATCATCTTATCACTGTATTGTGGCATCATTCTAGGTAAAGGCAGGATACTGCTCAAGGTCAGGGTCATATCCGCCTGGGCTACATAATCAGAGAGCTCCTCAATGTCTCTTTTCATGTAGTCCAAGGAGGTACATCTCAGGTCGTTGACACCAGCGTGGACAATGACTGAGTCGTACTTGTACCTGCTGTTGAGAGACCTGAGTGCTTGCGTTATGTGGCGGATTCTAGCGCCCGACAGGCAGCTTACTGTGACCTTCTCCTTACTCAGTCTGGTGAGCGGGACGTCAGTGTGTCTGACTATGGAGTCACCTATGACAAGTATGTTTGGTGTTGTATTTGGCCTTAAGGGCAGTGACTGCTTTGCACACTGATTTTGTTGTTTATGTGTTGTTTGTGTGGTGTATTGAGTTTGCAGTTGCTTGGGTGTCTGCTTTGGAGGCCTCTGCTGTTTAGGTAAATTTTTACTCAGAGCCTCCGAGTATGTCTTAGTGTGTTTATGTGTTTGATTCAGTGGTGTGGTTGAGTTATGTGAGACTGGTATTGTGGTGTGTGTAGTTGCCTTCTCCTCCTGCCTGGTCTTGCCAGTCCTGAGTTGAGAGAGCTCAGCCTCCAGTCTGGCTAAATAGCTGTTCCACTATCTTCCCTTCTATCTAAATTTTCAACTTCTCCTGATTTCTCCCATTTGCTGACATTATAACTGTCTTATCTGTATTCAGTTTCATCCCATGTGCCTTCAGTTTTGTATTTTTCTTCCCCTATGATTTGCTGAATGTCTTGCTCAGAGTCTGCCTGTAATGCCACATCATCTGCATACAAAAGCTTCATTGATCTGTCCCCTCTAATCTGTTTGCTAATGCAGTCCATCACCAGTATGAACAGCAGTGGGCTCAGAGCTAAACCCTGATGCCCATCCACTTCCACTGGGAACCCTCTGTGAGTCTGAAATCTATTCATACTTTGTCAGTGGATCCTTGTACATCACTTGCACTAATTCTACCAACATTTCTGGGACTTTGAACCACAATAACTACACAAAAAAATAATTTCTGCTGCAACTAGCTTCATACGATTTGCAGCTTGATTAACACACATAGCTAGATCTCTCTCTCTCTCTTTCTATATATATATATATATATATATATATATATATATATATATATATATATATATATATATATATATATATATATATATATATATATATATATATATATATATATATATATATATATGTATATATATATATATATATATATATATATATATATATATACAAACACACACACAAACACATATATATATATATATATATTTATATACATATATATGAGTATAAAACAAATAGGACACCAGGTCATGAAGCGGAAAACTTTTTAATATCACAAAATTAAGTGCTTTCATCCAGGTATTAAGGACTTCATCAGAATAACCACTTTAAAATCTATCCACATTTATATATCACTCCCCCTACAAACATGGGATTGATTAATGACATAACCAACTCACAGAAACTTAAAAATGTTAAAATCCACTTTATCTTTATAAACTTGTCAAACATTGACATAAACTATAAAAGATATAAGATAGATAAAATGCATCTATTAGTAGTGTATTGAAATTAAAAGCCATGTTTATCCTTTAAAGTTCATTATATATTCATTGTATATTGTTGGTCATAAATAAATATATATATATATATATATATATATATATATATATATATATATATATATATCTTTATTTTATATATATTTTATGTATGGTATTTATTGATTCAAGTTTATGCCAATGTTTGACAAGTTCATAAAGATAAAGTGGATTTTAATAACATTTTTTAAGTTTCTGTGGGTTGGTTATGTCATTAATCAATCACATGTTTGTAGGGGGAGTAATATATAAATGTGGATGAATTTTAAAGTGGGTCTTCTGATGAAGTCCTTAATACCTGGATGAAAGCACTTAATTTGTGATACTTTGAGACCTGGTGTCCTATTTGTTTTATATATATATATATATATATATATATATATATATATATATATATATATATATATATATATATATATATATATATATATATATATATATACATATATATATATATATATGTATGTATATATATATATATATATATATATATATATGTGTGTGTGTGTGTGTGTATTTATATATATATATATATATATATATATATATATATATATATATATATATATATATATGGGTCTACTTCTGTGGACCAAACACTTACTTACCTGACACCCAGTTGCCCGAGACGGGAAGACCGACACCTTCACAAGACTGACATCTGGAAGACTGACATGCCATGCGAGGTAATTAACCACTTGGCCATCCCAATTAAAGTAACTAAACTAAGCAAAACTAAACCCACCGATCCTCCACACCCCCCTAACTAAATATACCAACTCCGACAATGCACTACCACGGGGGTGGGGGGTAAAAGTCAATGTTCAGCAGGATGGCTAAGAGGTTACTTACCTCAAGTGAAGTGTTGGTCTTCAGGATGTCGGTCTTGTGAAGGTATCGGTCTTCTCGTCTCGGACAACTGAGTGTCGGGTAAGTAAGCAGTCGTTCTACTGAAGTAGACCATATACACACACACACACACACACACACACACACACACACACACACACACATTTGTACATAGATACATACACATACAATCTGAAATCATAATGGTTAACATCTTTCTTTAAACAGAAATGCAATTAGCAGATAGTAATATCATATGGAAAACTAATGAGCACATTCATTAGCAGCTGATAAAAAGGTACAAGAGCTGATGAGTGTCAGAGGTAATTTAAAAAATTCATTCAGCATTTCTATGCTATATCTTTCGATACTGAACATTGACCAAACAGACAGAAATGCTTGACTGAGCTACTAGACCTGATCTGAAAAGTAAACTGATAAGAATCAATAGCCTAAAAGAGTTAGTATTATAGATGGTGATCCCATTAAGTACTAGATGCAGTTTGTTTCAAACATTCAGCGACTATAGATGTGCCACAGTGTCTATTGATCTTCATTTTTTGCAAAATGTGCAGAGATTCTGGTCTGAGGCTGTGAAATGGCGAGTCAAGTACAGCAATGAACCAATGGCACTACTCCTGTATTCATAACATGGAATGTGCTATACTTGGCCGAGAAGAGCACATAAAGTATTCAAATTCAAGCCAGTTTATTTATTGTAAGTTAATTCATTTTCTGCTTGTATTAGTATTACAGTGTAACTTACATTTGGCAATTTGCTGTAGGCTGCTGGTCTAAGGTTGATGGACTGTGATGTATGTAAGTTAGAAAGAACACTAACTGCATACATATGACTTAGTAAGACATAGGCTTGAGCAGCTATTAAGTGAGCTTGGCAGTTTGAAAAAGCTTACATATGTCTAACATGCCTAGTTTGTGTTTTGTTTTGTTTTGAGTACTTCCCTGTTTAAATGGTGGTCAAAGTTTAGTTGTAGACCTGTAACTTGGAGGCTAGTTATAGAGGTGTACAGTCATTTGTGGGTATTTAAAGGACAGGGTGGTGACTGTCATTAGATTTACCTGACTTGTCCAGATAGCAGCATAGAGGAATAAAGCCCTGACTATGGCCCAAGCAACCCAAGTTTAAATATTGGTTTGGGCGCTTGCTATATAGGCATGGAGGATGAGCATGTCAATCTTGGGGAGGGTGGGAATTGCACATACACAGGGCACTCTGGTAGATTGAAACCACACTGTAAAAGAAAAATTAATCCAAACGACAAAGCCAGTAGATTTTTCCTTTTATTAAAACACACACGAACCTCTCTAGCGCCTCGGCTTATCAGCCTTCCAGGAGATAATACAAACAGAAAAAAGCATCTCTTATAAAGATACATCAATTACAATAAAATCCACCAATAAAACAATTAACCAATTTTATCAGCACTTTACAATAAAAACTTCCAATTACATTCCTGGTTTAATCCACCAGGAGTTAAGGTGTTATACTTTAAAATAAAAACTGCTTCCTTAGACAGTAATTTATTTTTTAAACAAACTGTGTTTGTTGCTGAAACTTGTTCCAAAAAACTGCCTTTTAAACCTTCACATGACCCTCCATGCATTTCATTAAAATGAATGTCTACAGGGCTTTCTAATTTCTTATTGTTAATATCACAAATATGCTCTTGTAGCCTAACCTTGAAAGACCTCTTACTTTCACCAATATAAAATAAATTACATGGGCATTTAAGAGCATAAATAATACCCACTGCATTACAGGTATACTCTGTTACTGGTTTATATTTTATACCATTAATTTTATCAAAATATTTCACTACAAATGGACAAACAGAACAATTTCCACATGCCCAGGTACCCACCCTACTAATTTCATAACTTATATTAGTGCTCGGTAAAGAGAAACTAGCGTGAACTAGCATATCCTTTAGATTACATCCTCTCTTAAAAGAAATCAGAGGTGAATGCCACACATTATTCAATTTATATCTTCCTTCTCTCAAAAATGGCCAATAATATTTTATAGCTGCTATAATATCATCAGAAAGTACATTATATGATGTGACAAAATAAATGTTATTACATGTTGGATTTGATATTTCATGAGATGAATTGTTATTATATTGATTCTTATTTTTAGTATCCATTTCTTTCGAGCATATTTTTTCTAAGGCTTTTCTAATTACTTGTACTGTATATCCCCTATTTCTAAACATCCAACAAGAATTTAAAATTTCTCTCTCTAAGGTAATGGGCTCATTACAAAGCCTGCTAACTCTCAATAGTTTTCCATATGGTAAAAAATTCACAATATGTGCCAGATGGCAACTACGTCCATCCAAAAATTGTCCACCATCACCAAATTTTCTATGTATACTAGTGTTAATTTTTCCTTGTTCAACATTTCTTTTTAATATTAAATCTAAAAAATATAACTGAATGTCCACTTTGCAAACCTTCAAATTCTAAACCTAATTGGTTAGAATTCAACAAATTCACAAAATTAGTTATAAACTCCATACCTCCTTTACACAAAAAAAAAATAAATCATCTATAAACCTAAATAATGAATCACATATTTATTAAAAAAATCTAACCTATACAAAAAAGTAACTTCAAAATAACCCATAACCAGATTAGCATACATGGGGGCAAAAGGTGCCCCCATGGCCGTACCTTGTATTTGCTGGTATACTACCTGGTTAAATTCAAAATAATTATTAACTAAACTAAAATAAATCAATTTTATAATATAATTTGACATTGGACTATTTCCCAAGAAAAATTCAAGAGTTTCTAAACCTATTGAATGTTTAATACTGGTATATAGACTCTTAACATCCAGTACTATCCGATAACATTCTTCCTCCCATGTTACATGTTTAATTTTATCTAAAAAATCAAAAGAATCCTTAATATGGGACTCTAAAGTTATCACAAATTTAGATAAATAATAATGTAACATGATTCCAATATTGTGTAAAAAGTAATTAGTAGCTGCCACAATAGGACGACCTGGTGGATTTACTAAATCTTTATGCACCTTAGGTAAACAATAAAACTTTGCCATAGTGCACTTGTCTGTGTTAAATTTAACATCTATGTCCTTTTTGGACAAATATCCAAGTCTATAACCTTTCATTATAATATCTCTAAAATTTGTTTAGCTTGCTCATATTCTGTAATACTAGATATTTTATACACTTCCTTTGAATTCAAATGATTCATACACATTTGTAAATATTGTAAAAAGTGCAACACCACTATTTTATTACCCTTATCTAAGGGTTTAATGACTAAATCTTTCCTTTTACTAAAACTGTGTAAAGCCAACCACTCTCTTTTACTTAAATTATAGTTTACAGCACGTTTATTCCTTCTAAATTTCAAAAAAAGATCATCCACTGAGTGATGTACAATGGCTGAAAAATGAGAAATTCCCTCATGTCTGAAAGGTGGAATAAAAGTACTTCTAACTGGTACTTTTGTAGTATCTATTAAACAATAAGCATTTGTTTCATCACAATCCAAACAAAATGAGTCACATGTAAAAAAACTTTCACTTGATTCCAAATCACTTTGGTCACTTTCTATTTGCATAAACACATTATTTTCAAAATAGTTAGATAAATGTAACTTGCGTATCAATTGAAAAATTTCTATATAGGTAACATGCTTCCTAGGGACCGCTGTAGGTATAAATTTTAGGCCACAGCCTAGTACAGCCATTTCATATTCACTTAAACTGTGACCTGATAAATTCATAACAGAACTACATCCTATATTTTCTACAACATTTTCCAATGATAACAGCACATTACAAACATCAATATTTAGTCAGTTTTTGGAGGTTATCATACCTCTGATATTGTCCATCCCTATAGTTGTCTGTACGCCCTCTCTTCCTCGCATAATGGTCTCTTTGATTTCGAAAATTGTTTTGCAAATAATCAGGATCCTGTGCCCTAGGTAATGAGGGAAAGTTTGCTGTTTCTTCGTCCGACTCACCCATGCTGCTGATTGCTTCAGAAGATACAAAAGAAACACTATGTTTCAAATTGGTTCCGTTATCTCGTTGCCGCTTCTGTTGTTTCCGCTGAACCAATTTCTTAAAGGCATAGCCGCTGTTATAATCACGAATGTCTCTTTCAAGCTTATTAATTTTCCATTTTATAATATCATTAGAAACTTCTTCTAATTTTACATTATAACTGCCTAATATTGAATTAAACTGTTCAGAATTAAATTGTGCAGTCAAATTGTTACAACAAATTTCTATATCTTTCTTTATTTTACATTGTTTTACAATGTCTCTTTCGATGAGAATGTGTAACCATTCCGTTACACATTTGTGAGCCGCCTGTGCCCACCTAATTGTTTATCAGTGGCATCAGTAACATCAAAAGGGGTTGTAGGTGTTTTAACAAAATGTAACCCTCTTGGTGTTATGTCTAAGTCAATATAACGTTGTAAACTCAAAATGTTGAAATGCAATGAGTTCTCTTTAAATAACATTTTCTCAAGAGAATCTAATGACCGTATAATTTCCACTGAAACATTAGCCACATTAGGTCGACCTATACACTGAAAGGGGTTATGTGGTCTTCTGTTACCCCCTTCTCTTAGGATCCGTTCCCAAATTTTAACAGTTTCATTACTTTTGGAACCAGAAATACCTTCCGATTGCATTTCTCTCACTTCTCTCACTTCTCAGACATTTCTGGATGGTCCCAGAAATTGTTCCATGGTTGTTTGTCCACATTCAGTTCCTTCTTCCCGAAACATACGGGGCAATTGTAAAAAGGAAGAGTCACTGGCCATGAAAAGATCCAAACCACACTGTAAATGCAAAATTAATCCAAACGACAAAGCCAGTAGATTTTTCCTTTTATTAAAACACACACGAACCTCTCTAGTGCCTCGGTTTATCAGCCTTCAAGGAGATAATACAAACAGAAGAAAGCATCTCTTATAAAGATACATCAATTACAATAAAATCAACCAATAAAACAATTAACCAATTTTATCAGCACTTTACAATAAAAACTTTCAATTACATTCCTGGTTTAATCCACCAGGAGTTAAGGTGTTATACTTTAAAATAAAAACTGCTTCCTTAGACAGTAATTTATTTTTTAAACAAACTATGTTTGTTGCTGAAACTTGTTCCAAAATACTGCCTTTTAAACCTTCACATGACCCTCCATGCATTTCATTAAAATGAATGTCTACAGGGCTTTCTAATTTCTTATTGTTAATATCACGAATATGCTCTTGTAGCCTAACCTTGAAAGACCTCTTACTTTCACCAATATAAAATAAATTACATGGGCATTTAAGAGCATAAATAATACCCACTGCATTACATGTATACTCTATTACTGGTTTATATTTATTTATATCACTCTGGTAGATTGATCTGCCTGGTGGTGACTGGAGAGACAGTAGTGCTAGTGTTGACTGGATCTTGTAGGGCAACTTGCTGATGTCAAAATCTTGTGGAAGTGAGGTGTTAGGAAGTGCAGAGCATCACTGCATGTCCCTCCTCAGGGGCATTTCCAACATGTGCAAGGGGGAGATAATTAAAGAAAAATATTCTTTGGAAGCAGTATGATGGTGCCCCAGGTGCTTTGCATATTGCATATTGCATCACCTTAAATGAATCACAGGGAGATGGCATTTTTCACATTTATAGTAGAAAGCAGGTGAGCTGAATTGAGAGCTTTTACACTTTTTGATGATCTGTGAGGAAATGCATGGACAAGCACAGACTTGTTACCTACTGTGCCAATCTGTAAATTGCTATCTCCTCCAGGCTTAGTTGGACTGTGTAATCTCTCTCCCCCCTTCTTTCCTATACCTTCTTCCCCAAAGTAGCAGTAAATAATAGCACTGACTGGGCATGGAGAAATGACAGTATACCCTCCCTTCTTTTGCCATCCTTCTAACACTTGGGTACTTGGTATCTTAAGACAGTGTAATAACTGTCACTTGCTCACTGAAAATGAACTCTAGCTGAACCAAATTGATTCCATCTGTGATTGTTAAACTGGAGGCAGCCCTCTCAAAATCCCGCGCATGCAGTGAGCATCATAGTGTTTCACCACCACTCAGACAAAAACATCATCCTCATGCTATTAGCACTAAACAGTCAAACACTGATGCCGTTAACAAATAACATGTAAGAACCACCCAAATATGCACCTCAGAAAATCCAAATCCCATCGAGCTACGCGCTCGAGAGACTTGAACCTCAGCACTGAAATAAATAGGACATGCTGGAGGGACAGATTCATAACCCAGGGGCTCCCTTCACTCTGGAATAAAATCCCAGTCCAGGTTAGGCAGAGTCCCTCATTGACTCTCTTCAAGAGGAATCTTGATGAGTGGATGGGAGATCATAGGTTTACCCCGGGTATCACTTCTGTGTCACTGTTAGACAGAGGCACAGTATACTAACCTCGAAAAAGGGCATAGCAAAATTCATTTAAAATGGGTGGCGAAAGCCAAACACACTCTGGCTAGGCTTATAAATGCCCTAGGGCAGATAGCCTAGTATGAACCTATGAACCTATGAACATGCACCCCTTCATCAGTATGTCACAAATAAAAACAATATACCCATGCACATAACAACAATATATCATCTTCTGGAAATATTCTAGTAACTGGTAATGCCATTGTTAGACACCTTGATTCCATACTCACTACGCTGAACAAGGACAGGGCTACAGTCATCCATCTCTCATCAACCAGACTTGCTAATATCTCATGAGCCCTTAAAACCCTCTCCTCCAATAAATATAACTATGACATAATCATAGTCCATGCTGGAGGGAATGATCTGGCACAAAAAGTCATGAAAAACATGCAGAAGGACTTGTTGGACCTTGCTACATATGCTTCTATCAAAGATAAGACTGATCTTGAGTGGTATAACCCTGCTCCACATTGAATGATGTCTAGATTCATAGAAAAAATAACCGATTTCAAGAACTGGCTAAGTAGCTGTTGTTATTCAGGGGGTCCAGTATGTTTCTCCTTGGGGCAAGATGATTGACAATCCTACTTTCTTTGTCAACAATGGTCTACAGCTCTTGTTTAAGGACTTTTACATACTAGCCAAAGCCTTTGCTATACCCCAGTTATTCCCTTTTTCTTAGGCATAGTTCATCTACTGAACATCCCATCCTAACCAACTAATCAAATCATAAATTAGACATCTAGATGGTGTTTCTCAGTACTAGGAGTTTTAATAATAAATTGCACAATTTAATGGCACTTCTGCATGTGGCGTGTATACATGTTTGTCTACTGACTGAGATATGGTTCAGATGTAATAAGAGCACCCCCTCTGTGCTTGGGCACTGTGTTGTCATGCATTCAAGCCCACTGATAATGACAGCGGTGTCTTAATGTTTGTCAGGGATATCATCTCTTCCAAAGGAATATCCAGTGATCCACCCAGTCATCTCACTGTACTCCACCTTATACTAGGTAAGTCTGATTTCTATCTTATACCTTGTTACCAGTCCTCTGTCATGCCCCCATAGGATAACAATTAGCTCCTAGCATTCCCACAAAGCCTTACTAGTACAGAAGGAATTCTAATCATCAGTGACTTCAATTATCCCTCCATAGAATGGATACTTTTGCTTGTAATGTTGGGTATGCACACATTTCTTAGAGTGAGTGAATGAGATTTCCCTGGATCAAATTATCTGTAACCCTGCTAATGACTGTAATATCCTGAAACTAGTTCTCACAAACATATCTCCAGTCTGCTCCCTGCTCAAGGTTGGTCCCTCACTTGTTAAGTCTGATCACCAACCGATTACCTTTACCTTCAGAACATCCTTTCCCCTGGTTGCCAACACCAGAGACTTCAAAAAAACTAACCTTTTGCAACTGTACAAGGAAATCATAAGATTATCCCATGCTACCCCAAAATAGAACCAGGATATGCAGCCACCTATGTCAATGATCTTTCTGTTCATTCATGCCAATAAATAAATAAATAAAATTTAGATAAATGTGTTGATACAGCTGTCCCCACCAGGACCAGATACAGAGGCAAATTCAATGAAAGACCTTCTTGGTGGTCAGTAGGTATAAATAAATTTTACAATTGAAGTAAGAAACTGCTTGCACTACCTTATAAGGCCAGAACCCTCATCAAAATGAGAATGTTAAACACCTCATCAAAAACTAAAGGCAGCTATTAAGATCAGCAAAGCCTCCTACAAATATAGATTAGTTTCTGAGACTAAAGATAATTATAAGCCCTTCTTCAGCTATCTTAGAAAACTTTGGAATAATTCACATTACTGCTAAGAACGTGTATATAATGACATCTCCTATTCAAACCATAATGACATCACCACCACATTGGCTTACAAGTTTAGTGCAAATTTCTTCTGAAACTATCATCCCCACTCCAAACATACCTAAGTCACCCCCCCCCACACACACACACACACACACACACATACTATTTTAAGGACTATATCCTTAAAGTGGTGTCCAGGACCAAAAATCACTGGGTTCCAACAACATAAGAGGTTTTCTTATAAACAGTATCAAGCAGGCCCTTGGTGATTCTCTCCTTAGGTTGTTTGACTTAATCTTTGCAACAGGCTATTTTCCCAAATGATGGCACACTGGATTGATGATGCCCCTTCTTAAGGGTGGCTGTGCCACTGATAATAAGGAACTGTAGACCCATTAGCCTTATTAATCTTCACTGCAAATGACCTCATAAAATATTGTCTTTCCCTCTGAAAGGTCTTTAGTTCCCTAGTTCTAATCTTCCTTCTCTACTGCTTTGTGATACCACTATGGTTTCCAGGCTCTGGTGCCTCACCACAGCAAATTTCATATATCTTTCTCATTCTAGCTCCTTACCTTATCTTTAATGAAGGCCAAGGTAGAAAATATTAGGGAAAGTCCACCTTATTCATTTCTGTTTTCACACACTGCCATTGAAGAAGAAGAAGAATTTCCTTTCTTCTTCTTTTCTTTGATTCCCTCTGGTACTTCCCTGTCTTGATTCATACTGACCTTCAAAGTTAATTTTGTTATCCTTTCCTGGCTGATCAACCATTAAAAGTGGTGCGCTCTCTTTTCTAGACTTAGATTATATCATTGGGACAGTGGCATTATTTTCTACTTATATTTACCTTTACTGCCACTAACACTCTCTTCATGTTGTAATTTGAAACATTGTGGATATCTACATTTGTAAATCTCAGAACTGTATCTGTGCAAGGATTCCTTATACCTAAATATAAGAAGGCCAGGTATTTACAGACCAATTGATTTACAAAATAAGAAACTGTTTCTCTTTCTAGACCTGTGAGACATTGGTAGCTCATCTAGCACATGTTACCTGTCCACAATGTGGTGCCCCACCCATTTAGCACTTCTGGTGTAGAGCAAAAAAAAAGTTTATGCCAGGACTCAATCTCTATCTCCACCCCATCTTTAATCAAAGAGCAAAAAAAGGGTCCAATCATTTGGATTTCACTTAAAGAGCAAAAGAAAAAAAGGACTTCTCTTTTAAGCTGTAGAAAGCTTTACTGCACACGAAGCACTGAAATACATTTATTATTTCTGTACCAGCATGCCAGAAGAGAAAAATGAATGCAGAAACTGCACATCCTGATAACGCTTCCTCATACTTTGCACTCATAGTGGCTGCATCCTTCGATGTACCCTTGCTACACCATTATGCTTTTTTGAAGGCAAGTGCTATGGTTCTGCTCTCATAAATTGAGAGAATGTACATCCAAGAATGAATTTGCATCAGTAACAGTGCAGTGCATAAAGGAATTGTGCTGCCTGTAGTTCCTCCAACCTTAGTTACTCCAGTGAAACAGAGGATAGAGAAGGGTGTCCAAGTCTGCATCTCTTCTATGTTCTGCTACGGCTGTGACACAGGAAGAATATTTGTGTGATACATTTGTGAACTACAAAAAATAAAATTAATGTGGCCAATGTGTTCTATAATCTGGTAATATGCAATAAAATGTAATTTCTTTCAGATATTTTTGTGTTGAGTACATAACACCATAACACAATTATGGTGCTTCCTAATAACTATTAACATGGCCCAAACTTAAGTTTCATCCTGTTCACAGTCCTGCAAATGGTTTCACAACAATGCAACAGTAAACTTTCCTTGTTTTGTTCATGTAGTCCTTTTAGAAAAATTAACTCAAACTGCATTTTCTTTAAATATTTTTCTTTAAATCTTATTTTCCCTCCTTGTCTAATTCCCATCTCTATACTTATTGGTAGGAACTACAGGCTGCAAGAGCAAAAATGTTGCATGCAGTCATTACATTATAACAGTCACTCTTTCCTGCAAGCCTTCCTGTTTTGTTCTCATGTTGCTCGTTAGCATTTTCCTTACTCTAATTATAGCTAGTGTGGAGATTGGGGAAAGATGGATGAAAGATGTTTTTTTTTTTACTTGAAAAAGCTCTTCTCATTCTCAAAGCGCTTTGTCTGATTTTGCTGTTCTGTACCTACTGACTTTGGATTTTACCATTTGGTCTGATTTTGCTGCTTTGTACCAACTGTCTTTGGATTTTTACCACTTGGCAACTAATATTCTGGAACTACTCTTCTTAAAGATGGATGAAGGCTGCCAGCCTAGTCAAATAGAATGTAATACATAATTCTATCATTTGTATAAAAAAATGCAAAATACAGGCTTGTGTTTTTAAATGAAAGAAAAACACTATAAAGTGTGAACTTCAGGATTGTTACAACATTGCCATCTGCTGTAAGGAAAAACCAAGCCAAGCATTTTAAATGTCTTTGAAAGTACAATTATCTAAAAAATGGTGTCAGAGCGGCTAGCTGAACACATTCTTCCTATTGTCTTAACTTAAGGAATAATTGTTAGAGTGTACATGTGAAAGGTGCTTTATTGCTTTGGTTTCTGCTAGAGTGTATATGTGAAATGCCTTTTATTGTTGTATTCTCCTGTGCAGGTATTAGCTTGCTAAACAATATAAATGGAGTTTATATTAGCCTGGGAACTTAGAGCAGGTGTATACCGGGAAAACCTAAGTGTCAAAAATGATGTAATCTGGGGAGGACCCAGAGACATGTTTGTTAGTGATCTTTTATAAACTGTGTCTCAGAGAGAGATAGAAAGCATTTTGATCTTGATATCCAACTTACCAGCACTCTGCTTATGCTTACATGTAAGTTTTTAGCACAGTGATTTCTTGCAGGAATAGTTAAAGCTAGTAAAGATTAATTAGGTATTTTTCTTTGAAATCAGACCTGTCCTACTGTATTATTTTAAGTTTCTGTGTGATCTCTGAACTCTTAGATATCTCTGTGGTGTAGTAGTTTTGTCTTGTGTTTTAATTATTTATTATTAAATATTTTTAAAACCTTCTACCTGCGGCTGGTTTGTATAGAGATAAGCTCTAGAGTACATTGCATATTTATATAGAGTTTATTGTAATAGGCCACTGTGATAAGCCTTAGACTGTATAGTCACATTACCATTGGATAATAATATTGCACAGTAATAATTGGACACCCTTTTAAGGGCCTTTTAGTAGCTGATATTATTAACTGGGTGGTGGCAGTAATTACTACTGTATAGTCTGGGTAAAGGGGCACAGCTGGAGAATCTGTGTCAGCCTTTCCCAAGAGAGTCTGTGAAGTTGTATAAATACTTATCTCAAAGTGTGTGTGTGTTGTGTCGGCTACTTGGCAAGGACACCAAGCGCTGGTTGGACAGAGAGGGTACTGGAGGTTCTAGCTTGCCCAGTTAGACTGAGACCTGGACCCTATAGCTGTGCCAGTGGGGAGTCTTATTGGGGACCTGGTGAGCAAGGGAGCAGCCAGCCCCAGACTGACTGTGATCTCTGTGTGCACTTAAGGGAAATTGTACTTTACTGTGTGTATTAGTTATCCTTTCCTCTTCTAGGAGATGACCTCACTGGTTTTAGTGGTGAGGATTGAGGCTCCTTGATTGCTGGGCCAGGGCACGGTCATCACAGCTAGCAACACATTGTAAAAAATTGCAGCGGTTAATGGCGAATATAGCTGTCATCGCTCATCATGCTTCTGATTAGCCTACACTTGTATCATAAGAAGACCAACATTCACTGAACCAACTGCTTTCTTTTGCACACAAGCTACTTTTCTTACCAAAACAATAGTTATCTGAAGCTCTGTGAACTTTTACATTACATTGAAGTCAAAGGCTGCCAAGTAACTGCAAAGGTGGCATTTACCTGTTCCTATGCTATCATCTCCCTCCTTTCATTGAGAGTGCTAATGCAAACCGACATTTTGTAATATTACCAGTCATATGTATTAGACAACTTTAGCTTAATGCTGGCATTTATAATCACAGGTCATGTAAATGATATCTTGCATTTATATCACGTTATCGAAAGATGAAAATAGTGAATGCTATTTCATCGGCCCCAAAATATCTAAACATGAAAATATCGAACATTCAGAACAGCGAATTTTTTCCCATGGAAATAATTTGTTGCTCCAAAACACATACACACAACACAAGTACATCAAACAAACAGCAACCACACACATACACTTAAATTCCTACATCTAACGCTACACTACACTAAACATACACTACTATCTACCCACTTACCTTAACCCAAACCCTTACCCTAAGGTCCATCACTATCGCACACTCACCTAACCAGTGCCCTAACCCTAACTCACTTAACCCGCCTCTAACCCTAACGTACAACCAATCGCACACTTACCTGAACCCAACCTGTAACTTTCCACCACAGAGCTAAGAATAGTGAAGCCACAGAAATGGCCAACCAAATTCTTTCCCAAGGAAAGAATTCGCTGTTCTGCAGCTTCGCTATTCCTAGCATTCGCTGAATAGTGTTCGATATCAGAACATTCGATGTTTTAATACTTCGATGTTCTGATATAGACCCCATATCTTTTCATACAGTTCTTTCCATGTTTAGCTAATCTGGTTGTCACATGTACATATTTAAATTCTAGCTTATTTAAAAAAAATGGCATGAGAAGGTCCTGGAGGTTGATTTACCGCACCTTACTGTGCATACTATCATATTTTCATAATTCGGTTGTCAATTACTGACTCATTAGGTTTTTGATAAATAGTCTTAACTTTGTCGCTAAAATGATGATGATAACTAAATTACTGGGTTTCTAAAAAGAAATATAAGCTGTTACTCAGGAATACAACTGCATTAGATCAGTATTTCAGAATATCAGTAGGTATTTATAATGTCAGAAGTTTTGCTACATCAGAGTTTTGCTGTTGTAGAACTGGAATATATAGTCCTTTATATTGAAAGACAAAAAATGTTCCAAAAGCATGGAGCACACGTTTATTCCAACTTAACTGGTAGTGGTAAAATTTGATTAACTTATAGAGCTAAATGTAATATATCATTACACTTACAGCACAGAATTTAGATGTGACTATTTCTCACAGCAGTTCATTTTGTAGAATATGGAAAATATTAGAATTCAGTATAACTTCTGACTATGAAACTCAGATGACAGAGTCACCAATTCCACAATAACTCTACAAAGGTTGGTGACTATTTTCACAACACCTGCAACACAACTTAATTTGTTAGCTGCTACAAATAGCACAACTTCAGCAGCCCCTTTCCATAACAGGATGGTGACATCAGTGGGTTTCGGTACCACTACTGTAGCTAGTTTTGTGGTGGAGGCATGGACTGCCATAAAACGCTAATATCCATAGAAAAAGGTCTCCCTAGAAAACAGTTTTCCTGTCTGCCTTGTAAAGGGGACTATATTGTTTCTGCATGTGTCAGTGTGCTTATAAACACATAAAAACCCTCTATCAATACGTGCAGTTGTCCATTCAGCACAGCATAACATTTCTTTAAACATATGCTTTCTGAAGTAGGTATTCATATTCAGTTTATCATAATTTGTGGGATACATAAACAACAGTGTAGGCTTTATGCAAAACCTACACTATGTTTACATGTTAGCACAATGAGCAGCAGTGCTATTTGCATATGCATGCTGCTCATCACTTCTACATGAGTACAAGCAAGTTTTTGTGGCCAGCAAGCACACACACTAAGCAAACAGGCTTGCCTATGGGCAAACGTGTTAAGCGTACTCACATGAATAGCACAAAGGGATACATAAGGCAAATAATGAAAGCTGTAAACAGGCAGGGAAAGTGTGCTGTGTTTAGTGTGCTGTGTATACTCTGCACATAAATGTAACATATGAATACAATCATAAGTAAGAGAGGATGGGAAGTGGCAAAGACAACTACAATACATGGGTTACCAGACAGGGAAAGTGTACTGAGGATAATGTACACAGAAATCAAAGAGATGCATACAGAAATACGTAAGAAGGGAAGGTAAATGTTCAAACTCTAGTAAGATAATTGATGTGAAGGTGCTTACGTCACAAGGACAAATTTGTAATGATAAAAGTTTGCAATGTGTATGTCATAATAATTAATAGTGGTCACACTTCCTGAGCATATATAGCTACATAAAAGCAGACATGATATTATAGGATGTGACAGTTACACAAATTCGCATTGTAACAGAAGAGAATTACACGACCTATGAATGCCATTGGCATGGTCAGTTGAGATGACAGTTCACAAGAATAGTACATACATTACAGAATATTTGCACACCATGCATTTTGTCAATATAGCATGTTATAAAATAGGAATGGCTCAGAAGCCACAATCTGATTTTGTAAGAATCAAACCCATACCATCAATATTAGCACTAACCTGTGTATTAACTGTGTGCATCACAGAAACAGGCCTAACACATGTATGAGGAGGATCACCCTTGAAGGGAATTATGCACCTCAATACAATAAATGGTTATGCATCCCATAATGTAGGTCTGTGGGCATTACAAATGTGGGACCAGAGTGTAACATATGTAATACCCATGTATAATGCACTCCTGCCCGACACAGTTATTGTGCCAACAGATAAGAAGAGATGCAATGTATTCCCTAGAGCTGTAAATTGTCAGCATCTGCCACAGGGAGGTAGAAATGGGTATTGTAATAAATAAATTAATATGTGAATTAAGAAAGGATGCCAGATAAGGAATGTCATATCAGCATGTCAGACAGATGGTAATTAAATGAGTCTGCTAATGTGCACACAGCTGTGATAAGTCCTGTATCAATGTTCCATGGACTAGGAAGGTTTCTCTGTATTTTTATACACATACCACCCAAGAAATGGAGCACACTCATGTACACCTCAGTAGTCAATGCATGTGCCAAAGTAGCACCATGGCATTGACAGAACAAATGTCTACTGCCATGAAATCCAAAGCTATGTTCACTTGTGGTTGTACAAAATATCAAAGAATAAGGATGATGTGATGTAATGTTTGTTGTGTGATGTCAGTATGTTCACACAAAGTGAATCCCTATGATAGAATTGAACGTCAAGCTGTACAACTCCTCCAAATAACAATACAGCTATTAATCATATGTGCCACAGTGGAACTGTTATCACAGCTGTTGAACTCCACCTATGTGAAGTCATTCAATCAGCTGTACTTTATTTGCCAGAACAAAACAAATAAACTCTCCAAGATCAAAAGACAAACAAAAAAATGGAACCGTTCTTTGAACACTTTATTCTACTAAATAACTTAAAATGATAAATTGAATAAACAAACCTGGGGATTTAATAAAATCTGTGTAGGCATAGTGTAAAGCCTACACAGAAGGTACCATGTCTGTGTATGCGTTACCCCCTTGGTAGCACGCCATGCATATTAATGAAGGCGCGTTACTGAGGAAGAGCCAAGTAACATGGTTATTGAATCAGTGTAGGGAGTGTGTTACTGTGTCTGGAGATGAGTAACACACCCCCTGCACTGTCAAAGTGCTGGATATCAATCTATGCATATGTAATAAAAGAGTTTATTTATTTATTTTGTGTGAGTGTGTGGGGGGGGGTGCTTGCGTGGCATGGCACTGCCTGCAGCAAGGGACACGTGCCAGACATCTAAAAATAGAAACCGGCTACATTTAATTAATGAAAGCAAAGCTGAGTGGGTTTGCACGCCACATCATGGTCCTCATTGGTGCTTAAATGTAGTGGAGAGATATATGTAAAAGTATAGCAGCAGTCTACACAGCCATGTAGCCAAATGGTTAGAGCAACAGCCTTCTGTGCAATAGATGCAGGGATTGAGTACAGAGACAGGTCATTTTGTAAATACACATTATGAGAATAATTTTAAATCCCGATTACATTTTGTATGATTACACAGACAGGTTATTAAATTTATTTTGTAAATACACATTTTTGAGAAGTACTATTAAACCTTGATTGAATTTTGTATGACTACACAGACAGGTTATTAATCATTTATGTTGCAAATACACATTCATATGAGAAGTATATTTAAACCCTTGATTACATATTGTATGTATGCACAGGTACGTTATTAAGGATTTATATGGAAAATACAGATTTATGAGATGTATTTTTAAATCCTGCTTTGCTGCATTCAGCTAACTTCTGCTAAACACGGCTAAGCCTTGTCAAGCACTGCTTAAACAAGGAATGTTTTAGCAGTGCTTAGCCGGTTTGTGCACTGCTAAGAGGTGTGAAGCACTGTTAAGCAATGCCAGTTTAAAAAGTGCTCAGTTCAGCTAAGCTGGTTTGCTCACCGTTAAGAATTGCAGAGCACTGCCAGTTTAAGCACTGCTCAGCTGAGCTCAGCAGGTTTACACAGTGCTAAGCAAAGCACCACAGTTTTGAAAATTGCCCAATGGTGGTAAAGGGTGGGAAAACAGGCTTATTTAAGTGCAACAAGTGGGAATACAACAATGCCAGCTGGAGTTTGAACCTGGCAGGAGCTATGGCAGGTGTTGGAGAGGGTGCAAACTTCCAGGCACAACAGTGGGGCATTCTGGAGTCTGCGGTCATGGTTGGACTCCTTGTAAAATACCATGATGTCCGGCTGCTGCAGGGCCAGTATTGGGGATCAGAGTACAAGTTGGAAGCCTGGGACCAACTGACACATGATCTCACCAGTGCTACATATATCCCCTGTACAGGTCTGTCATCATTTTGACAATCTGAAGCAATGGAAGAGGGGACTTTTGTACATCTGGGAAAAGGATGCTAGAGATGGGAATGCCCCCCAAGTTTGTAAGTACTGTTTACACTGTTTTACCAATACCTAATCTGAATGTGTGATAGGCAGGTATGCATAATGGTGTGCTTCTCTCCCTACAGCTGCAGAGGAGAGACCTCACAACCTAGAGGTCCTTGCAGGGCGCCTGGCCAGGTTGCACCATGAGTATGGTGAGTGCAGATGTATCTTGCAATCTATAGTCATATAAGCAAGAAGGAGTAGTGTATTAACTGCCATTAGGTATATACAGTTTTGTTTTCACTGCAATGAATGTGGTCATAGAGCTGGACTGCAATAAGTGAGTAATGCCAGGTATAGTTCAATAAAGATGAAAGCATGAAACCTGAGAATGTTAAGGAAATAAAGTTTCTACTGCATTAATTGTGGAATTACAACTGTATTGCAACACCAGCATTATATGAACTGTTCTGCAATAAAGACTGGAACAATATACCACTGACTGCATGAAGTCACCCCTAATAAAGCTGTCTTTTGCAATATGTGTGTATTTTGGCCTGTTGTTCATGAAATCGAGTATTACACCTGCTGTGAACTAAAAACACATAGAATACCACTAAGTGACTGAAGGTTACCTAATAAAGAGTGTTTTGCTAAACTGTAGATTTGGAGCTGTAATAAAAGATATAATGCATTATGACATTTGATCTATACTAAGATTTGAATCAATAATAGGAACACCCAAAAGATATATTCCCTGGGATTCAGTAAGCTTCCACAGAGCATGGATGAATGCAGGGGGTGTGTCTGAGAGCAGAGCTCTCACAATATACATGCCCCTGCACTCAAGAATTGCCGTTCAGCAATTACAATGAGTGAGAATGCTCATAGGGGGTTGCCACCTCTTCAAATGCCCAAAGTGGGACTGTTAGTCTACAAACATGACATGTTGCAGGACAAAACACACCCACAACCATTGCAAAGGTCAAAGCCCCACTTTCCAGGAAAACCCTATGCTCATAGCAACAGAAACACGCCAGGATTTCTGTCAAATGTGCAAATGCATGCAGAAATCTACATCAATAAGTGAAATCTGTCCCTTCTGAAAATAACACTAGAAATACTTTTTTATCAAACTGATTAAATTTAACTGTAGCTGCGTGGGTTTGCCGATTGCTTAGCTATGCATACTCTAGCTTAAATGGCACAAGAAGGTAAATAGCAAGATACATTCAGTAGAAACAGTACTGCAGTAGTGTAGTGGTTAGAGTGATCAATTTGTGAACAGTCATTCCTGGTTTGATTCTCATTGTAGTAAATTCCATTTTCCATGTGAAAGCAATTCATGAACATTTTTTTGCTGTATAACCTACTAAATAACATATATTTGTGAACTGGAGTACTGCATTAAGTGCAGATGTGAGGTGTCATTATAATAATGTGGTAAAATGGACAGGGTTTGATTCTCTCATACAAAAGACAATTATTGCATGGAACATATGCCCACAGAGAAGTCAAAGGAAATGACACCACACACAGGTTTACATACATAAAAAATGTTTATTTGTGTACTATTTCAGTTGTATATGTCATTTCATATAGCTGTTAGGCGTTTGAAATACATACTAACTGAATAATGCAACTCTCAAGCAAAACATTTTATACAGTAATCTGAAAGCATAACATATGTTGCTGTCCAGGCCAAGGTCTTCACATAGTACAACAGTAAAGAAACACTGGCCCAGAAGATAAGATGTAGTTCATCAGCCTCCAATTACACTCTGTACTCAACCCCTAGAGGGAAAAGAATTAAGTTGTCACAATGAAGATGTATCTGTTACATAACAATGCTTAACTTAAAACATCACTATCACACTGACAAACAGAACTGTCTGTAAGACAGTAAGCACTAGCCCACCAATGTTCTCAAGGTGAAATGTATGAAAATATACAGCCATATACCTTAAGGTGTCTTATTACTAATATCCCTCAAATGTTGTAGCAGCCTTGGTTATATATGGTGCATATAACAGTGTTACATACACTGACCTCTAGACTGTACAAGGACACACACGTTTCATCCAGCTGTAGCCCACATATATATATGAACCCTACCCCACAATATGTGTGGGGGTCCACAACATCACTGGAATGATGGCAGGAATGCCAGCATGACATAATGATAGGCAACTACTTAACAACCTCTTACTGCATGACATATGGACAAAGCCTGGTATATAGGTGGAGGATAGAGGCTATAACACAGGGCCATATTTGCAATATTTTTGTTATACACTGAGAAAGTTGCTGGTGTTACAGGACTGGTTGCAACATACCCTTATTTAGGAATATTGAGTCAGAAACACAAATGGATGTAGCCATGTACTGATAGCACTCAACAGACAGAATGACAGTGATATATCTGAGACAAGACCTGTGTGGTGAACAGACAAAACATAGCAGCCAATCCTCTGGCCATCATGTGGATAGGCCCACATTTGAGAGCTATGCAGACAGACTGCATTCAATACTAAACTAGTATATACACACAAACCTTGTAAAACTAGTGGTATACAATGCATATAACAACACTACTCACACTGTCTGTAGGTCTGGAATCTTATACAAATATGTAGTTGGCCTGTGTCTGCAAGCCCTGTTGTAAGAGGTATTGCTACCTGCTGTCTGTAACACTGCTGCCCACACACAGGAAGGATGTACTCCATACAGGAAAGGTAAAGGGACAATGCCCACATGATATAGTCATTTATAGTAGTGGGTTGCAATGATAGTGGTAATTGGAAGTACTACACAGCTGGCTGCATGCAGGTAGCAAGTGGTGGACACTGACTGGTGCAGAGGTCATCACCTGATCATGTGTATCACCTACAAAATCCATGCTGCAATCTATTCAAAGAAGCTCAATCCCTGTAGTGGAGAGAGAAAGAGAGAGAGAGAGAAAGAAAAAAATAATAAAACAAACAAACAACCAGGAAATAAAATGTTGTTCACCAACTGAACCTACAAACATCCCAACATAACTAAGGTGACACATCAAACTGTATCCAGAAGAGACGACAATCCTACAACAGGTATGTGAAACATATATACATGTAATTGAATGTAGTACTTGGTCTATAATAATGGGATAGATGATGTGGAATGATTTATATGTGCCATCAGGAGTTGTTGTTGTAATGATGTCCTGCTGAGCAACTGCTATGGACAATAGTGTCTGTCCCTGTGGGCAGTAGGCTATACCTGTCAACTGTGCAGATCAGCACTGAATGACAAGATGTAAGCCATCATAGTGTGTGTTCTGTACCTCAAGACATGTATATTAGTGTGGCAAATAGCTGGTGGTGGAAGTAATGCCGTTATGATAGACACATGAGTTTCAGAGCCCACCACTTGCAGGACAGTCATGTTAACTTGTAATGTAGCATGCACAAATGCCATAAGTGTGTAATAGGCTTACCTGCAATATGTCCCTATATATACTCCCCTAATGTTAGGCTGTGTCCACATGTGACACCTGTCTGTGTTGTAGCAATGCAGAACAGTGCAGCTGTGAAGGAAGGAGAGTTAGAGAGTGTGGACCTGATGTTTGAATGCACTATATATATATATATATATATATATATATATATATATATATATATATATATATATATATATATATATATATATATATATATATATATATATATATATATATATAAATATATATATATATACACACACACACACACACACACACACACACACACACATATATATATATATATATATATATATATATATATATATATATATATATACAAAACTCAAAATATATATCTACACACACACACACACACACACACACACACACATATATATATATATATATATATATATATATATATATATATATATATATATATATATATATGTGTCTACATATATACAAACACACACGTGTATATATCTATATATATATATATATATATATATATATATATATATATATATATATATATATATATATACACAGCAGTGCAAAATGGACAGTTATGTCTGGTGTGAAATCCATGTTGGGAACGCATTGCCCTTGTTTGTGAAGGTGGGATTGGTATTTTGGAGAAGGATAGTAGGTATATTTTGGGAGGTAGGTTGGGTTGGAAGACAGACAAGACAGCATACAGGGGCAGTATATGACACATGTGGTGGGTAAACACCTTGGATGGGGAGTGTTGTTTGGAATGTGGAAGCCCATGAGGCCCCATATGGAAACAATGGGACCAAGGTCCCCACCCATGGGCAGTTACAACTGCATCTTCATGGCCCAGAAGGTGCCTGGGCTGAGGGCTGAGCAGGAGGAGCATGTGGACCCTGTGATTGTGTACTGAGGGCCTTAAGGTGGTGTAGCACATCCCCCAAGTCTTTGTGGAGCTCCCTATGCATCAGACCCTGGACCTGACTTTGCGTGACAGGATCCTGTCTGTGTGCGCTCCTGGGGGGGGGGTGAACATCACCCCCTGTGGCGGTTCCACCTGAAGATAGTGCAGGACCAGTAGATGATGAGGTCCCAGGGTGGGTCCCAGATGTGATGTGACCTGGTAATATGGCCAGATGAGGTGGGAGAGGTGGTTCTGCTGGAAACTGTCTTCTCAAACATAATATTGTGATACTGTTATAGAACATATGTGAGTAGTAATAGTCCACACATCCCAGGATTATGTCTAACAGCATGCATAGATATCCCCATTAACACAAAAAAACAGATGTGCAGCAGTCACATAGCAAACAGAACACATGCATATATGGAACCATAGTGGCCCTTACAATGGCATGCAGGTGACATTGTTCATAACAGGCTACCAATGATAGCGTTTCAACATGAAACATTACTACAAACACATTGCACAAATTGTTGTACAATACACTATATGTCCCAACAGTAGGTCTGCTGTAGACATACCCATTGAGTTGTGTGATCAGATTGTTGATGCAGATATGGTGGGGGGACAGAGATGTGTATTAACAACTATTATATCCTTGCAGTATGAGGTACTCAGACCTGTTTTCCTCTTTATGTCTTTCAGGCACAATGTCTCAGGAGAGACTACCGATCAACACACCCCAGGAGAATGACATCATCATTACATACATGGTGCAACACTACCAAACCCTATTTGCACATACAGCCCATGATCTGCAGGAGAGGACCGCTCTGTGGAACGATCTTGTCCACAGGGTAAACGATGTTGGCCTGCATAACCACAGTTATGAGCAGGTCCGACATCGGTGCACTGATCTACCCCACCATGCCCATCGGTGTGCTGCTATGGTTAGGAGAGACCAGCTTGCCACAGGGGGGGTCATGCCATCCATCCCCCCCCTGACACATGCTGATGAGCTCCTCACCAGCCTCGGGGCACCTGCCTGCCTGCAAACACCAGACCCAGCAGAGAGCATAGTGGAGGTGGGTGCTACCCACACAATGGCTGAGGACCATGTAGGTAAGGCCACAGGATACATCAGTAGACCACTGTTGCGTATCCATCTGCATCTATAGAGTTTAATCATGCATATGTGAAATTAAATATATATAATCTGTTGCTGCATTGTAGTAATAAACAGATGTGCATAATCTGTAGTATTGTGGGTTTGTAGTGTTGATGTACTGTAATGCTGCTCCCACCCTGTACCAATGCCACAGGTGTGGCTACTGACATCATATCTCTCACACAACTATGTAGGTCCCTCTGGTATACATCCGGGGCAGCAGCCTGTAGCTGGTGAATATGGTGTTTGTTCAGGTTTGCCAATACACTGGTCATGTTATGGCCATGATATATTCCATGCACACATTTAACACACCTACCCATAATGCATGCTGTACATGTTCACTTATTGTTGCTGTTAACTGCACTGCATCACAGTGGTCACCATGTTGGTATAACTGAAGAGTATGTAAGAGTCCTGCAATATAACTAACAACCTGTCATTGCAAGATGTGTGTACAGAGATGAACATAATGGTGGGATAAATGGCCTACAGTAGGGACATGTCTGAAACATCACCCTTATACAGTGCTACAACAGTATATATACCACTATAACAATGGCAACTGTTACAGATCTACACTACGGCATATCACAATACTGCATACCAGAATCCTTACAATCTGTAATGTGGTCCTAACATGAGCAATGAATGTGTAATATGGAATCCTATGTTAGGACAGCAAATATGGGGAATACATGCCTTCATAAACACAGGAAGAATATGTGTGCATACACTCCAAATAACATATTGTGGAAGCAGCTTTTGAGGTACTGACAGCATGCTATCTTCATGAGTATGGACCTTCCAGCAAGTACAGGTCCTCAATGTCACATCAAGAAATGGTTTGCTGTCCAAGACGTTTGACCATCAAATGTGTCCACTTACCTGCAACAGAGGCAGCCATGGCTTGCACACATCTTACAAACCATGGAATGGATCCCATACCCAACAAGTAGCACCCAGGAGTTGAACATGTGGCCTTACCTTACCATTGCATATACCATGGCAAACAGTGTAGACAGTCATGTATGTGGTGAGGATGTATCGGACAAGATTAATGTAGAAAATAAACAGATGGCCATCCAAGACAGATGACAACACATTGCAAATTGGTCATGCAGGCTGCCTAGTAACATGCCACAACACTGAGGGAGTTGCAGGAATTTCTAGCAAGTACTGGCTATGCAGTACCTGTGTCGGCAATTGCCTGGACTCTGCATAAGTGTGGCCCATGAGTTAGGGTAATCAGATGGGACAGTTGTACCACAGGAAACATCAGCCAGGGCTCTCTACAGGTAGCATATGCATAACAGCAAAAGTCCCCCAAAGGCATGCATTGCAATCTGTACTGGTGTACCAAGACCAAGTTGGAAGCCTACAGATAGTATCAATTAAGATATATGTGCTGCACAACCAACACCTCACCCCACCTCAGGCCCACCATCCCCATCTGTACCTTGCTGGTGCCAGTGTACACCTGTATGCTTGCCATTCATTAGCTGGGACTAGACCGGTACACATGGTGTTCAGAGTTTGGGACACTGCGAAATGACACACATGTGAAGGCCATAGTTATCAAGCATCTGTAAAAAGGCTGAGGATGGGGAGGGGATGTCATCCTGAAACACAACAGTGCACTGAAGCAGAGATCCAAAGCTCACTAAGAATGGCTGTATCTGCACACAATCAAGGTCATGAATTGTGGCAGATATAACTCTGACTCCAAAGCAATAGTGACGGCACTGTGAGACCACCAAGGGCTGTGCACATGAGTTGACCTTGCAATCATGCAGAGTTGGGGGACATTTGTAGGGCAGAGTGACCAAATACTGGCAAATGCAGATGGCCCATGCTAGTATACCCCTTCCAGGAATAGTGGCTGCTGTAGTACACATAACAGTTGGTGCAACCAACCATCATGATAAGGGTGTGCACACATATGAACCCACAAATTGTATGCATCTCAATCACCATCTGCACAACTAACACATTTGTTTGATACTGCATTTGATTACACAGGTCATTTGTCACATATCAGGTTCGTGTAATGTTAACAAATGCAGTAATGTGGCCCCATTGCATATCAGGGAAGAGGGTGCCATATAAATAAGGGTGTGTACACTCCCCATAGCTATGGTAAGGTTTGAAGGTTGTCAATGTAATTGTATGTAATTAGTCATACATTCACCGCTGATGATGAGATTTGTAAATCAGACATCAGGCATTCATAAATGAAATCTGTCCACATATCATCCCAGGTATGTGTCGGACAAACACAGAGGGGCTGTGAGCAGCAGAACAGACATAACTGACACACATATACACATTCAGCAATGGCGTGTACACCTGTGACGTATGGTGCACAGTACATGCCAGGGTGCCAAACAGGTGCACAGCAATACTGTGCACATGGGTGCAGTGTGTTCCAGGGGAAGGGGCATCACCTACTAACACAACCCATACATCACATAGATGTATAATGTTGGTAACAGGGATTGACTAAAGCTGCACCGCATGCTGTCGAATGCCATATGTCATGCATGTTGACAGATGGGTAATGCGAGGTCTGTGTGTAATATCTTTGCGCAACCTCTCCTGTAAATGTGTGTGTGAGGGGTGAATTTGTCTGTAAGTGCCATCTGGTGAAGTGAATTTGTCTGTAAGTGCTATCTGGTGAAGTGGAGGGGGGGGTTGATGTATGTAGAATGCATGTATGTATGTGTGTGTCTTTGTGTGTGTGTCCATGATGCACATGTGTGAGTGTGGGGTTGTTCATACCTCTCAACTTCCTTAGAAATTGTGCAGTAGATGGACATGGACAGACACATTAGACACCAGGAATACATTTCTGAAATGTAATCACAGGAAAGCTGATAGAATAATAAAGTCTGCAGCATGAATGATGCTGTGGGAGGGAAAGCTAGACACCAGGGATACTTTTTTTAATTGCAATCAGCAGAAAAGTGAAAGAATACCCAAGTATACAGCACTAAAAATGCATTGGGGAATTACTAGACAACACCAAATAGTGTTTCCAAATATTACTGTAGTCCACATAAAAAGTTAATAGAGCAACAGATCTTGCATCTACTAAACAATAGTTAAGTATGAAACTCCAGTGTGTGACATTACTGACTGACTGTAGTAGCCCATAACATATGGGGGGCATGCTCAAGACATCTGGACAAAACCAGGTTGAACACTTGATGACATCAGGGAGTCTTTGAAAACATGACTCCAATCAAGTTAAAGAGTTAATGGAGTAACAGGTCATGTTTTGTGATCACTTTTCTGAGCAATTAGAAGAATGATATGTTAATGACTGGTATTATTGACTGTAATTATTCAAGACTGATGCAGGATGGGGAAAATAATAGAAAAAACTAGGGACATTCTCTAAACTCAGGGACAGGTAAGTAGTATGGTGGAATGTCAGGGTGTGTGTGTGTGTGTGTGTGTGTGTGTGTGTGTGTGTGTGTGTGTGTGTGTGTGTGTGTGTGTGTGTGTGTGTGTGTGTGTGTGTGTGTGTGTGTGTGTGTGTGCTGTTAAGCAATGGCATACAGGTCTTAAAGTTCATTTCTTGTTTTCCCCTCACAGGTGGCAAGGTGGGTCAGGGTCTCTCCTGCAGGCAATCTGATGTTGGTGTCCATACAGACACTGAAAATGATGATAGGTGTGTTGAGGTACAGGTGGGTTGTAAGGGGCTGAAGCTGCACCATCGTTGTTTGACATCCCACTGTTATCCACCCCATCCCCGCACACAGTCACATTGCCTATACATACCCAATCACCAGTGACCATAGTTGAGGGATATTTGGTGGTTGGTGGCATGAGACAGGACAGTGTGGTATCTATGGCATGTGTGTCTGGACCCAGCAGCCATAGCCAGATGCCTGGCGGGGTACCACATAGGCAGATGTACGGGGATGCTCGTCGGAGGGCTGCTGATAATCATGGCCCTGGCAGAAGTGCCACATCTGGCACCACCAGATGCATGTTTCCGGCCTTCATGGAGGTACAGGCACATATGGAACGGTACACCAGACAGGTTCTGAGGCTGCAGAGGGCTACTCATTCAGCTGTTACTGCCAACATCCATGATCTTGCAGGTGCCCTCCATTATTTTTCAGAGGTCAGGGATAGATGGTTGGGTGAGATGATGGGAATCCTTGACTATGGAATGTCTGTGCTTGAGCATATGGTGGGAGTGGGGCAATGGCCACATGGATGTAGACCAGCAACATCAACAGCTGGAGGTCAATGTGGACGTGCCAGAACACAGAGACGCTCCTGTAGTGGCAGTACCAGCCCCAGCACTGTGGGGTGGGTATTGTCCACAACACACCACAGCAGGCCATGTGCACATGGACCTGGCTGGTCCCAAGAGGGACCCAGATCCAGTGGACATATGTCATCATCAGGGGAAAGTACCATATGATGGATTGTACCTGGTGGTGCCCATGGAACCCCTGATAGGCACAATTCTTGTGTCTGTGGCCGGAGATGGTGAACTGCACACCCTGCCAGGTACAGTCTGCAGCTGTCCAACAAACCCCTATATAGGGCAGCCACATATCAGAACTGTGTGCATGCATACACACGCACATTACCAGCACAGCTAGGGCAACCCCATACCTACACACACCACATCACAACAGCCCAATTAATAATTAAACCCCCTCACTCACACACATGGTGTCAAATGTATGGCTCAGCCTAGGTCTCTGGCAAACCAACAACACACCCTGTGCATATGATGATACCAGTGCCACATCCCTGTCATCCATAACATTGATGCAGGGACAGGCTAATATGGTTCTGATGCACAGGGTGACTGTACTATGGTGTACCAATGCAATGCTGTGTAACATGTTGTCAGCAGTAAAGTTTAATGCTTACATGTTAGGAAGTGTAGCTGTCTAGCCATGATACATTATAGCTGTTATTAACACTGAGTGATTGTGGTCTCCATAATGTATTCCGTTTGTGTTGTAGGTGTCCTTGTGTCAGCAGGATGATGGTCTGCTGTTGTATCCTACAAGGGGTATGCCACTGTGGTGATACCTTGGCTGTGCCATATCCTGGGTACAGGTGAACACATCACAGGTCTTTATAACAGTTACTGCATGTGCCACATGGCTGATAGGTCTAGGGGTGTATACAGGTGAGTGCATGGTGGCTGATGTCAGCAGCCCTTCTACAGTGGACAATGGTAAGTGTACTGGGTGGTACACAACACATGTTTTTTAATAACACACACAGACGATTTGGTGTTAATGCGATACACAGAGAATACTGTACACATGGATGTATGTACCTGTGCAAGGAACCCATTATAGCCTACGTAATTCCACACTGACAGAATAGGCACAGCAACACATTGGGAAATAAGCAGTCTGCTAGTTTAATGTCATTGGCGATGGTACTGGCAGGGTATATGTTCCCTTCCCCAATTTAGTGCAAACCTCAACTAGGTAAACATAGGTGTGCTGGCGTGGGTGGCACAGCCCTACCATTTGGAGGGTGTGAGGTGCTGTAGAATTGCAGATAGTGTGATAGACAACTACTTAACCTGTTAACATGAACTGTACAGTATTGCAGCCAGCTAAGTGGGGGGATACACTCAACAGTAACTGCAATGATGGTGGCTGTGTCCACAAGAGCCACACCCAGCTATATATACCAACCCCAGTATCGCTGTACACCTATACAGTGGGGAAGAGGGCATTTACACATCTACCACTAGTTGTAATGGAATGTATTTCCATATGATGATACCTGTGAAATGTTAGCATTTGCCAGGCAGTTCTCAGACAGATGACCTCCTGGGACATGTATATTCTGCAAACGGAAGTAGATTCCTTCACATACACACACACTCTTACTTAGCAACACTGGGACTAGAACCCTACCTAGGTATGTAGTGCTACTGATGTGTGTGGCTTTAATTGCACACACCACACAGCATTTTGGATGAGGTGTGCTCCAGGTTGCATGTTACGTGAAGAACATCCCCAGGCCTGTACAGTATGGTAATGAGGGATGTTCCGGTTGTTTATGGACAACACATAGTGTGACATACTGTCATATACACATTGACAAACACATAACAGTCATACACACATCTGAGAGAGCTGGGCTTGTCAGTGCTAACTACCTTGTCAGTGTGTCCATTCTGTTACAGATAAGTTGCACACAGCACATGCATAACTAAGCTGGATAGTGTTATCAGTTACCTGTATGGTTGATGGTGACAGTGGTCCCCATACAGTGGAACATGGGACATGTACTGCGGTACCATGGTGTAAAGACAGTATACCCAGCACCCACACTCCACATTGGATATTGTATGCACTGAAACCCATGATAACACTCTGACATACCCACCATCACACATTGACCAGGACTGCAATACAACCCCTTGTCTATCCCAAGAGTGCTACTACAGGGATATGCATCTAATGCACATGCCACAGGGATAGTAGAGTGATGCATTGTCATGGCTCTCCTACGGTCAGCAACATCACTATCCCTAATACTGTGTGGCAAGGCATATTGTATTAGGAGAATGTGGCCTCAGAATGCTGTATCCTACAAATATACACACATGCACACATACACACACTTGCCAGAACTCAGAGGGTATCCCATGCCTATCAACCCATTTGTACAACAGTGTTGTGCTGGTACTGCAAGCCTCAGGTAGCCCTTAGGGTGAAGAGTGTAACAAGGTACATGTAATGTCCAGTACAGCAGCAGCCATATCTAACTATGACAATGGGGGGTGCGGTGGATGTGAAGGGCCTCAGGGTATTATCAACTACAGGTCTACAAACACACAGACACTGTTATTCTCAGTAATGCACACGTACACATTTGTCAGTACTGGGGTCCATCGGTGCAGGTGTTCATAGGTGTGTACCAGGCTATTGTCCATGGAGAGATGGGAAGTGTAGGGGATGTGTGTACAGTGGTATCATGCCACCTGCCATGTGCCAGCAGGCCCTCTATCAACAGATACCACAGGGGTGATACTCAGGGTGAGAGTTACATGCAACATCCAATCATCTGGTTGCTTCTTGCACAGGGCCAGTGCGGTGTTCCAGTTGACATGTATGCAACATGTATTACATAACATGAAGAAAACGTAGCTGTATTGCTGAAGGCTCCGAGCATAAATGTAGAAATGTAGTAGGAAAAAATCCTCAGTTACACCACAGCTGTAAAAATGTTAAAAACAGACTTTAATATTCAGTAAAAACAACAACAACAGGAATACAGTAAAATTCCTGAATAAGTGCTTTCAGCTTACTAGCCTTCAGCAGATCATGTGTCTTGCCTGTACTCACCCTAGATTTAAAGACAGAATAAATCAATCAGTGTTCCAGACACATAGTCATAACCAATGGAAACTCATTGGTTTGCATACAGCATATGTCCTGTGTCTTGCTGTGAGCCAATCATTATTGTATCTCAAAGTATCAAATGGCTGACATCCTAGTGGCAAAGCTATCCAAAAGCAACAAGGTTAATGATTGGCATACAGCAGAAATCCTACTTCTTGCTACATCCAATCATATTTATGCCTTCAGATATCCAATCTACAATTTTCTTGTCCTGTAGCTATCCAATAGCATTGAAGGGACTAAGTTCCTTCAGTTACCAGAGCATATTGTCACTCAATTCATTTAGCAATATGCAGTACTTCACAAAAGCAAGCAGCACATATATTACAGTTTTATAAGTGCAATAGCACTAGTATTTTAGCATATAAATTCCTATTATGTGCATAATTCACAGTATAACAAATTAATACATATGCCCATGTGGTCTTCAGAGTGACATATTTTATGCCTCCTGAAGTATTCTTAGCTATTTGCTCCTTGTTCTACAAAAAATACTGCCTGGTCACAAATTCAGCATAGTATAATGCAACCCAAGAGTGTTATCACTGCTGCAGCTTTCCTTCTTTTTATCAGTCTCTGCCTTAAATAATTAGACTGCAAATGATGTAAATATATTCGCAGAACAACATGGCAAAGCATAAAATATTTAATAGCTCTTATATTCCATTACCATAATAATAAGCTTGCACCACAAACGGTATTGTAAATAATCACTGCTGCAACTTTCCTTGTTTTTACCAATCTCTGCCTCAAATAATTAAACTGCAAGTGATGTAAATAAATTCACAGAACAACTTGGCAGAGCATAAAATAAATCACAGCTCTTGTATTCCATTGCCATGAATTATCCATTTGTCCATTAATCTTCCTTTCTAGAAGCTACACTCATTTTTCTTGCTTTCAGCATAGGTTTCAATGGGGCAACACTATTGAGACCTGGTGGACGGTTGGCTCTCAAATTAGTTATCCAGCTGGATTCACGTAATTCAGTTCTGTTTTTAATATCCCCTTCCTGTAAACTCATGGGAATTACTTCCACTGCTCTAAATTTAAAGCGGTGGGTGGGATTACCGGCAACTTGCACTGCAAGAGCATTAGTGAGATCCAATTTCTTAATATCTCTAAGGTGACGCAGAATCCGATTTTTAAAAAGCTGATCTGTTTTGCCTATGTAAAAAGCAGTACAATGTGTACAGCAAGCAAGATAGATTAGATGTTGTGTATTTCAGTTTACATATGTATTAAACCTGTAGATATGGTCCGTGCCCGGATGTATAAACATATTGTCACTATCCAAGTGATTACATGCTTTATATCTTTGGCAACTATAGGTACCCTTTCTATTTGACTTTTCTTGTTCAGCAGTGCCATCTTTGTTACAGAGTAGTCTTTTTAGATTCTTTTTATTCTTGAAGGTGAATCGAGCTGACTCACCAACAATATCTTTAAGTTTTTCATCAGCAGTGAGTATGGGCCAAAATCTTCTAATGATGCCACATACTCTCTTGTTATCCACACTATAAGTTAAATTGCAGGTAAGCTGATTTCTTCGAATCCTTGGTTTCACATTCTTCTTATGTAAACCTGGTCCTTGGTTAGAGAAATATGGTTGGCCTCTTTCATTCTGGATGTCATCTTGTTCATTCACCTTTAATAGGTTTTTTGCACCTTAACCCCTTGCTTCTAGGTTGGATTGCAAATTCAGGAATACTGAATCAAACTCTTGGTCATTAGTACAGAGACTAGAGATCCTTATTGCTTGGTTCTCAAAAATATTATTAAAGACATGGCCAGGATGCATGCTTGACCAATGTAAGTAATGTTTTTTCCAGGTTGATTGTCTATATATACTGGTACTCAGACTCGAGTCGGCATGAATGCTGATCTTCACATCTAGGAAATCTCTCTCGAAGATTTAACTTTGAACTCCAAAAATCCAGTACTACGATTGAGATATTCAGTAAATTCATCCAGTTGGCTTTCATTGCCCTCCCATAAGATAAAGATATCCACGAAACGGCCATAATACTTCAGATGATTATACCATGGGTTGGAATGACTCATAACCTTCTCTTTTACCCATTGGGCCAATAACAAGTTCAAACAGCTGTTTGCACAGGGGGTGCCCATTGCTACCCCCCATGTCTGTAGAAAGAATTCCGAACCATAAACAAAAAGATTAGTTTCCAATACAAGCTCTAACAATAGGCATAAGAGATCAGTACTTAACCCTGCTTGGTGCAGGAAAGAGCGAATTGCCTCTATCCCATACTCATTAGGAATAACTGTGAAAAGGCTGGTAATGTCCATGGTAACTAGCAAGATCTCATTAGCCCCAGTTCTACCGTGGGTTTTATTAAATAAATCCATCAGAAAATATCCAGTGTCTTTTAATACTGCTTTAGCGCTAGGTAAAACTTTTTTCAATTCATTTTCTATATATACAGACAAAGATTCAGTGACCCATCCTCTATCAGCAACAATAGGACGCAAAGGTGGATTACAGTCATCTTTGTTCAGTTTCAGGAGACCACTGATACTGGGTATGGTGGGATATTCAGTTTCGAAGAAGTCTGCAAGTTCTTGAGTAAGACTTCTTTCCATCAGAAATTCATACAGATTGTTACGAAACCTATTAATGATTGTCTCCACTTCCCAACTGAATGCAAAAGGAATGAGTCAAGAGAGAAAAAGGAAAAAATCAATGATGTGACCTATGAAAAATGAAGTTCGGTAGTAAACACATCTCAGATAGAGCTCAGTCCAGAGGAAATTTCATTACTGAACAAAGACCTTAGTTTTATACCTGCAATAGCCTCTGAACTTAGTGAATTTGTAACAGACATCAGGATGTTTGCTAGGAATGTGACCTTAAAATCCATATTTGAACTTAAACAAATGGGAGAAAGGCTTGTTATAAAAAGCCAAGTGACTTTAATCTGGTCAATCATCCTACAGTTGAGTTATTTTCTCAGCTATGTGAAGATGATCTAGAGAAGAGAAAAAAGGAACAGGAGGACACTTCAATTTAACCTCAAAAGAAAAGGAAGTTCTGAATAGTTTAAGGAAGAGGACGGATATTGTTATCAAACCAGCGGACAAAGGAGGAAGTATGGTAGTGATGGATGCTATCTGGTATAGGAATAGAATGCATAAAATGCTCCAAGATGGGCAAACCTACCAAAAATTAAACAGAAGGGAAGTGGAGACAATCATTAATAGGTTTCGTAACAATCTGTATGAACTTCTGATGGAAAGACGTCTTACTCAAGAACTTACAGACTTTTTCAAGACTGAAAATCCAACCATACCCAGTATCAGTGGTCTCCCAAAACTGCACAAAGATGACCGTAATCCACCTTTGCATCCTATTGTTGCTGGTAGAGGATGGATCACTGACGTTTTGTCTGTATATATAGAAAATGAATTGAAAAAAGTTTTACCTAGAGCTGAAGCAGTATTAAAAGACACTGGATCTTTTCTTATGGATTTATTTAATAAAACCCAAGGTAGAACTGGGGCTAATGAGATCGTACTAGTCACCATGGACATTACCAGCCTTTTCACGGTTATTCCCAATGAGTATGGGATAGAGGCAATTCGCTCTTTCCTGCACCAAGCAGGGTTCAATGCTGATCTTTTATGCCTACTGTTAGAACCTGTATTGGAAACTAATGTTTTTGTTTATGGTTCAGAAATCTTTCTACAGACATGGGGGGTAGCAATGGGCATCCCCTGTGCAAACAGATATTCGAACTTGGTATTGGCCCAATGGGAAAAAGAGAAGGTTATGAGTCATTCCAACCCATGGTACAACCATCTGAAGTATTATGGCCATTTTCGTGGATGATATCTTTATCTTATGGGAGGGCAATGATAGCCAACTGGATGAATTTATTGAATATCTCAATCGTAGTACTGGAGTTTTGGAGTTCAAAGTTAAATCTTTGAGAGAGACTATTGAATTCCTAGATGTGAAGATCAGCATTCATGCCGACTCGAGTCTGAGTACCAGTATATAAAGAAAATCAACCTGGAAAAAACATTACTTACATCGGTCAAGCATGCATCCTGGCCATGTCTTTAATAATATTTTCGAGAACCAAGCAATGACCAAGAGTTTGATTCAGAATTCCTGAATTTGCAATTCAACCTAGAAGCAAGGGGTTATGGTGCAAAAAACCTATTAAAGGTGAATGAACAAGATGACATCCGGAATGAAAGAGGCCAACCATATTTCTCTAACCAAGGACCAGGTTTACATAAGAAGAATGCAAACCCAAGGATTCGAAGAAATCAACTTACCTGCAATTTAACTTACAGTGTGGATAACAAGAGAGTATGTGGCATCATTAGAAGCTTTTGGCCCATACTTACTGCTGATGAAAAACTTAAAGATATTGTTGGTGAGTCAGCTCAATTCACCTTCAAGAATAAAAAGAATCTAAAAAGACTACTCTGTAACAAAGATGGCACTGCTTGACAAGAAAAGTCAAATAGAAAGGGTACCTATAGGTGCCACAGATGTAAAGCATGTAATCACTTGGATAGTGACAATACGTTTAAACATCCGGGCACAAACCATATCTACAGCTTTAATACATATGCAAACTGCAATACACAACATCTAATCTATCTAGCATGCTGTACACATTGTACTGCTTTTTACATAGGCAAAACAGATCAGCTTTTTAAAAATCGGATCCTGCGTCACCTTAGAGATATTAAGAAATTGGATCTCACTAATGCTCTTGCAGTGCAAGTTGCCGGTAATCCCACCCACCGCTTTAAATTTAGAGCAGTGGAAGTAATTCCCATGAGTTTACGGGAAGGGGATATTAAAAACAGAACTGAATTATGTGAATCCAGCTGGATAACTAATTCGAGAGCCAACCGTCCACCAGGTCTCAATAGTGTTGCCCCATTGAAACCTATGCCGAAAGCAAGAAAAATTAGTGTTGCTTCTAGAAAGGAAGATTAATGGACAAATGGATAATTCATGGCAATGGAATATAAGAGCTGTGATTTATTTTATGCTCTGCCAAGTTGTTCTGCAAATTTATTTACATCACTTGCAGTTTAATTATTTGAGGCAGAGATTGATAAAAGCAAGGAAAGTTGCAGCAGTGATTATTTACAATACTGTTTGTGGTGCAAGCTTATTATTATGGTAATGGAATAGAAGAACTATTAAATATTTTATGCTTTGCCATGTTATTCTGCGAATATATTTACATCATTTGCAGTCTAATTATTTAAGGCAGAGACTGATAAAAAGAAGGAAAGCTGCAGCAGTGATAACACTCTTGGTGGTGCATTATACTATGCTGAATTTGTGACCAGGCAGTATTTTTTGTAGAACAAGGAGCAAATAGCTAAGAATACTTCAGGAGGCATAAAGTATGTCACTCTGAAGACCACATGGGCATATGTATTAATTTGTTATACTGTGAATTATGCACATAATAGGAATTTATATGCAAGAATACTAGTGCTATTGCACTTATAAAACTGTAATATATGTGCTACTTGCTTTTGTGAAGTACTGCATATTGCTGAATGAATTGAGTGACAATATGCTATGGCAACTAAAGGAACTTAGTCCCTTCGATACTACTGGATAGCTACAGGACAAGAAAATTGTAGATTGGATATCTGAAGGCATAAATATGATTGGATGTAGCAAGAAGCAGGATTTATGCTGCATGCAAATCATTAACCTTGTTGCTATTGGATAGCTTTGCCACTAGGATATCAGACATTTGATACTTTGAGATACAATAATGATTGGCTCACAGCAAGACACAGGAGATATGATGTATGCAAACTAATGAGTTTCCATTGGTTATGACTATGTGTCTGGAACATTGATTGGTTTATTCTGTCTTTAAATCTAGGGTGAGCACAGCCAAGACACAAGATCTGATGAAGGCTAGTAAGCCGAAAGCACTTATCCAGGAATTTTACTGTGCTCCTGTTGTAGTTGTTGTTTTTACTGAACATTAAAGTCTGTTTTTAACATTTTTACAATTGTGGTGGAACCAATGTTTTTTTCCTACTATTGTATTACATAACATGGTCAGTGTCTGTCTTGGAGACCTGTACCCAAGCATGTTCTGTTGACTGTGGTAGTGTTGTTGAGGTGTCCATGGCATGTGGTGCATACAGGGTGGAGATTCCCAGCTGTGGCATTCATAACACAGCTGGGCAGACATGTCAGTGTCACTCAAGCATAGATTGCCTGTATGGAGCCAAGATGGAGTCCCGACATCTGCACATCTGTACAGATGACAGACAGACATAAGCTAGCCAACTGGTTATGCAGTAGGATGACTGTGTTAACAGATGTCTGACACAGGTTGGTAGGCCATTACTGCATGATCACAGCCCACAATGACATGTCCTATACACACAGTAGTCTACAGTTAATATCCACATGTCAGATCAATATCCAGTAGCAAATACTTAATGACATACAGCTCACACACCAAGAACATGATAGTCAGGACTCAGAGTCCATCTTTGCATGCAGGGGTGTTTGGTTCCAGGACTACAATCTGCAATCTACTCTTACTTGGGAATGCACTGTCAACAGTAGTAACGTAATGATACACTACATGCCAATGTGACTGCATATAACCTGGGATACTATCCATGTATGAAACACATTCAAATGGAAAAGAGTGTTGTACAAGTCATATATACCCAGGTGTCCCATACAGTAGACTCACACCCCTTGCTACTGTAATGACAGCACATAGATGCATGTTATATACATGGAATTAAATACACTTACTAGAGATGTCATTACCCTGTTATTTTATTAAACTGGAATGTGAGCACTGATTACCAGGGCTGAGCCATGCTAAGCAGGTTTCAGCATTGCTACAATATGAATGATAAGCAGATTTGCACATTGGTAAGCGAAGCTGAAATGGTGTAAGCGCCTTTTTTGGTTAACTGTATGTTAGCAGCGCTTACCATCATGCAAACCCGCATAAACCTGCTTAAAGCTGCTCAAAACTGCCTTAACCACTCTGTATCCAACAGCCCTTGTTCTGCCCAGCAAGAAAATAAACAGCCCTTACAGGTTTTGAACCCAGGACTCTGTACACTATAGTCACAGCAGTTAACCACTAAGCCATCACAGATGTGAAGACAGCTGTTTTTTTTCCAATATATCTGTCAGTACACATACTGAACAGTATTGAACAACTGCTATGACTTCTACAATTGTGTAGTACTTGTTAGTGATATTACTGTTGAATCACGTATGTTGTTATATCTAAATATATGCATATCAGATAATACGGTGTAATACATCTGGGAAGGTATATACAACAGTCATGTTTACACATAACAAGGATATGGATATATATATATATATATATATATATATATATATATATATATATATGTGTATATATACATATGTAGATATATGAGTACATGTACATACACATATATCTAATATGTATATATATGTGTATATATATATATATATATATATATATATATATATATATATATATATATATATATATATATATATATATATATATATATATATATATATATATGTGTGTGTATGTATATCATATATGTGAATATATATCTATATATATATATATATATATATATATATATATATATATATATATATATATATATATATATATATATAAAATATATATGTATATGTATATGTGTATGTGTGTGTGTGTGTGTGTGTGTGTGTGTGTGTGTGTGTGTGTGTGTGTGTGTATATATATATATATATATATATAGTATGGATATCTATATATATATATATATATATATATATATATATATATATATATATATATATATATACATACATATATATATATATTTATACATATATGTATAGCATATGTCCATAACATGTAGTGGAGTCATACCTTAGCACCAATAGTCGCAACCTCTTAGTCCAAAGGGATGTCATGTAAGTATTGCAGGTATAAATGTAGATTGTTGCTACTGTAACAGGGGTTGTCTTAACAGAAATGTGTGTGAAGTCACATCTGATATTGACCAAGCCAAAGGAACAGTGTTGTTGAACTGTCTTTAATAAGCATAATAAATAAACCAACCATCAACAGAATTCAATCAAGTGCTTTCGCCTGGTAAATACCAGGCTTTATCAAGATGTAAAACACTAAAACAGGTCAACTTATATACACATTAGCTAATCACATGACGAACACAATTAATTAAAATACAGACTCAGTTAAATATATTTTAAAGATATCATCACTTACTGTAATGACTTATGTACAATATAAGATCTTATAAAACAAGCACCAATATCCACAGAGGTATTTGAAAACCATATGTACATATTATTAAGGACGGTGCCTATTAGAAGACATATAAAATATTCAAAATGCAAATATAAAAAACAAATGTGAAAAGAAAGGAAAAAGAAGAAAACTACTAAAATTGTTGATAATAAACACCTAACCCTAAAAATACAATAAATGAAATATTTAATTCCAAAAACCACAATATTGTGCATTAAAACCTAACCACACTTGTAGTTTTTTATATTTGCATGTTGAATATTTTATATGTCTTCTAATCGGCACCGTCCTTAATAATATGTACATATGGTTTTCAAATACCTCTGTGGATATTGGTGCTTGTTTTATAAGATCTTATATTGTACATAAGTCATTACAGTAAGTGATGATATCTTTAAAATATATTTAACTGAGTCTGTATTTTAATTAATCGTGTTCGTCATGTGATTAGCTAATGTGTACATAAGTTGACCTGTTTTAGTGTTTTACATCTTGATAAAGCCTGGTATTAACCAGGCGAAAGCACTTGATTGAATTCTGTTGATGGTTGGTTTATTTATTACGCTTATTAAAGACAGTTCAACAACACTGTTCCTTTGGCTTGGTCGTCTTCATCTGTGGATTTTCATTTGGTTTTATTGGTCCTTGGTTTGTGGTGATAGTTGATTTTTATTCACATCTAATATTGACATGTACACCATCAGTTACTGACAGACATCATAAGATCATCATAGTGCAGTACCACAGATATCACAGTAATGATCCTGTGGAATACAGCAGAGATATGACCAATAAATGTGGACAGTCTGACACACTCTGGTCAGTCCAGAGGTATACACAGAACCCCTTAGTGCAAGACGTGTGGACCAAGTCTGACAAAGTGAATGTTTACAGCCATGTAAATGCGGATATCACAAAAATACTGGAATAGATAAGCTCACACACGTTATGCATCCACATACTCCTGTCGGTCCTGACACATAACAACTGGAGGAGCATAGGTCACAAGCCCACATATTACCCACTAGTTAGTGACATATATCTGCACAGTATCCCACTGCTTTGTCAGAAATACACAACAGTTATGGTGGCCCAGCAACAGTATATCTGACAAATATCTGGACATAACATCACACTGGGCAAGTACACTGAGCTGTTAGGCATGTCACAAAGCACTGTGCAAACTACAGGCAGACTGCCACAACACTGGCCTACATTTCTTATGGGGCAATACACATGTAGCTGCAAATATAGCAGGCTCTACAGGCATGTAACAGCACGGAGTAACAGACACCTGTGTGAAAGCGCATACCCACAACCAATCTGAACACAGCCACAGTCACATATGGTAAGCGTGCTTAATATTACAGTATATGGACTGTGTGATCAACACCATCCTCATATGTGCCACTTACACACTAACCCTACATATACTGGGCCAATACACAGTATATTCCGATGCCTGACTGTGGTATGGGACATGTGTCAGTTTGGCCATACAAACATGTATGCCGATAGGGAGCCATACACTGGAGCAGCATGCAACATCAGATAGGACAGGACCAAGAACAATGACATTTACCACAGTCTGTACACAGGCCAAGGTACATATTCACAATACACACTCTGTCGACAATCACCATAAGTACACAGACCTCACTACTGTACACACAACATAGTGTCCAGGTTTTATCCTCAAATATAAACCCTACTATACATAACATGTCTAGCAGTCTGATATCTCACTGGCTTATCAGGTATGATGTCAGTAAATAATGGTGTACTGAACATATGCAACTCGTACTGCTTGACATATGTACAAAGGTTGACAGAGTTGTGACTGGAAGTACAAACACAGGGCCAATATTGACATGATGCTGTGATAAACTCATATATTTACTGGTGTAACAGTGTTTGTTGTGACATATGTTTTCTGAGGGATATGAAGTCAGTAACTCACATGGCTGTTACCATGTACTGACTGCAATCCTCAAAGTATGCTATTGCATTTCTAAGGATAGGACATGTGTGAGTAACAACATATGTAAGACTCCAAACACTGGCCAGTCTGAAGATAGCCCTATAGGTGAGAGTTTCCTCAACCACATAACACTGTCATGACAGGTATTAAATCATGTAGACCAGCCATATCTACATAAACCCTGTTTAACCAACATTACTTCAAATGTAGAAGAGCAAGACTTACATTCTGTCCTCATGTCTGTAACATTCCCCTCCTGTTTGTTGGCCTATCTCCACAGTGTATGTTGTAAGAGGTATATCCCACTGCCCTCTATGATGCTGTTTGCCAAACACTGACATGAAGTTCTGCTCACAGTAAATGAAAAGGGCCAACACCCACATGATATTCCTAGTTATAGGAGTGTGTTTCCATGCAATTGGCTATGGGAATGTTACCACAGCTGTTCTATATGCAATCAGCTAGTGGGGACTGCAGTTTGTGCAGAGGCCATCAGCTGATCAGGAGCATCACTTACAAAGCACAAGCTGCTGCCTAAGCAAAGCAGGTGTACTTTTCCACATCCACCAGAGAAGGAGTGAGAGAGACAGGCAAAGAAAGAAAGAAAGGGGGTAGGAGAGTAAGAGCTAAGCATGTTTGTGTCACACACTTATCAGTACGGGGTTTCAAACCCCTGCCTGACTATGTATTGCTGTTACATTTTTAGGCAGTTATTGCATGCGCCACAGAGCTTACATGTTAGAGAGCTGTCGAAAGGTATCTTTGAAGGTGAGTGACATCAGCAACAGTGATAAAGGAGGAATAAGGTAAGTGTAGTACATGTGCCTGCTCACAAAAGCAGGTGTCAAGGAAGACACAACCACACTCTCTCAGGGACTCACACACATTATCACAGTTGGCAGGGTCAGGATTAGAATTCCTAACAAGTTTGCTACACCAGAGTATTATGCAGGTATCACATGCACCACAGAGATTATCAGACTGATATATGGGCAAAGGGTATGTCAAGGTGACTGACAGAAGGCATGTTACAGTAGAGCAATGGGAGGTGTAGTGAGTCTGAATGGCTTCCAAATCATTAATCTCCACACACCCACACACACACACACATATTTGCCAGTACATGCATGGGTTCATTGCTTCACAGGTGTGTAGTAGTTGACTGGTCCAGAAGGCTGTACAAGGCTAGGCAAAGGATATACCTTGGCATTAGGCCACATGACAATGGTCTGCTGTGTGGCTCAGGGGTGTAGTCCCTATATTGACCCACACAGGTGGGTATTGTATTCACCATCCACTCATCTGGTTTACTATTGTGGGTGGCCAGTGCTGTGCAATCCTTGCCATGTATGTGTTCTATATTACATAACATGGATGGTGTCTGGGTTGAGCAAATGTCCCATATGCATGTTCTGTGACATGTGGAAGTCTACCTGGGGTGTCTGGGGCATGTTGTGTGGACAGATTGTTATAATCTGATGTGGCATTCCTGACCTCATGTGGTGAGAACTGGCTATGGAACTGTGGTTGATCCTGCACCTACATTGACAGCATGATACAGGTATTCACAGGTGCTAGTGGCATATGTCCATACAGGACATGTGTATAAAGCATGGTATTTCCTTTGTGGGTTACATTTGCTCACTCTACAGTTGTTGCAGGTGTCCAGTGGGGAACATAGCAAAGGACCACTGTAAGCAATTATTTGCCTATTGTAGGGATGGAACAGGGTACCATGTTCTTTGTAGTGCACTACAATCACACCTTGGTTACTATCTGTGGGTAATATGCAAGGAACTACCAACATAGTGGCTGTGGCCTAGCCAAGTGTGTTTGTGTATGAGACATGGGTGGGGAACTGTTTTCTGGGTAATATAAGGGTTGCCTATATCATTCCCCAATCCATAATGTCACATGTAGGGGTATGGATTGTCTACACCAGCCTCTCTGCTGTTTGACATCTGTTGTCCTTGTAAGGTGGACATTGTGACACATAGTAGGTCCTCAATATAAGAAATTTGCAAAACCCACCCCACAATGAGTCCTGTTATACACAATCACAGCTACTTCCACACAGGATACTGATGACAAACACACACACTTGACAGTATTGAGATTCAAACCCCTACCTAGCTATGTATTGCTATTACAATGTACTGCATTTATTGCATTCTGCACAGAGCTTTTAAGGCTAGTCTTTCCCCAAAGGTGTATTTCAAGGTGAATGACAGCAGGCTTGCAAAAGTATGGCAATGGAAAGTGTAGTGACTGTGAATGACCTCAAAAGCATTGATCCTTACACACACACACACACACACACACACACACACACACACACACACACACACACACACACACACACACACACACACACACACACACAACCAAACACACACACACAGTGTCTCACAGTTGCCATAGCTGGGATTAGAACTCCTGCCTAACTAGTACATCACACTGTAGCATTCTGCAATTACAGCATGTTCCATGGAGCGTAGAGTGCTAGCCCTTCCCCAAAGGTGTATTTCAAGGTGAATGACATCAGCAGTCTTGCCAAAGTAGGGCAATGGAAAGTGTAGTAACTGTGAATGGCTTCAAAAGCATTGATCCCTACACACACACACACACACACACACACACACACACACACACACACACACACACACACACACACACAGACACACACACACACACACACATGTGCACATACACACACACACACACACACACACACACACACACACACACACACACACACACACACACAGTCTCACAGTTGCCATGTCTGGGATTGGAACTCCTACCTAACTAGTACATCACACTACAGCATTATTCAGTTATAAAAAGCGCCATGGAGCTTATAGGGCTAGCCCTTCCCCAAAGGTGTATTTCAAGGTGAATGACATCAGCAGGCTTGCCAAAGTAGGGCAATGGAAAGTGTAGTGACTGTAAATGGCCTTAAAATCATTGCTCCCTGCACACACATACACAGAGTCTCACAGTTGCCATCTCTGGGATTAGAACTCCTATCTAACTAGGACATCACACTACAGCATTATGCAGCTATATTACACACCCCGGAGCTTATTGGAGTAGCCCTTCCCCAAAGGTGTATTTCAAGGTGAATGACATCAGCAGGCTTGCCAAAGTAGGGCAATGGAAAGTGTAGTGACTGTGAATGGCCTCAAAAGCATTGATCCCTACACACACACACACACACACACACACACACACACACAGTTGCCATGCCTGGGATTAGAACTCCTACCTAATTATTACCTCACACTATAGCATTACGCAGTTATAGCATGCACCATGGAGCTTATAGGGCTACTTTTCCCCAAAGGTGTATTTCAAGGTGAATGACATCCGCAGGCTTGCCAAAGTAAGGCAACAGACAGTGTATTGACTGTGACTGGCCTCAAAAGCATTGATCCCTAGACACACAGATTCTCACAGTTGCTATGTCAGGGATTAGAATGCCTACCTAACTAGTACATTACACTATAGCATTACACAGTTATAGCACATGCCACAGAGGTTATACAGCTACTTTTTCCCCAAAGATGTATTTCAAGGTGAATGACATCAGCAGGCTTGCCAAAGTAGGGCAATGGACAGTGTAGTGACTGTGACTAGCCTCAAAACACACACACACACACACACACACACACACACACACACACACACACACACACACACACACACACATAGAGTCTCACAGTTGCCATGTCTGAGATTAGAACTCCTACCTAACTAATACATCACACTACAGCACTACACAGTTATAGCACTCGCCACTGAGCTTAGAAAGCTACTACTTCAACAAAGGTGTATTTCAAGGTGAATGACATCAGCAGGCTTGCCAAAATATGGCAATGGACAGAGTAGTGACTGTGACTGGCCTCAAAAGCATTGATCCCTACACACAAACACACACACACACACACACACACACACACACACACACACACACACACACATGCACACACACACGTCTCACAGTTGCCATGTCTGGGATTGGAACTCTTACCTAACTAGTACATCACACTACAGCATTACACAGTTAAAGCACACACCACGAAGCTTATAGGGCTAGCCCTTACCCAAAGGTGTATTTCAAGGTGAATGACATCAGCAGGCTTGCCAAAGTAGTTCAATGTGGAATGCAGTGTGTGTGTGAATGTGCCATAAACCATTCATCTGGAAGCACACACACACCACTCAGTCACACACAGGTTTACATTTAACAGGAACATGTATACAACTGCTAGATGAATAATAACTTGTACAGTCATGTTACACAGTTATCACAAGCACCACAGACACTATAGTGCAGAGGGATACCAGAAGCAAATGTCTACAGTGATAGACATTTGCACATCATGTGGTATTGGCCAATTGGATGTGTGCTGGGTGGGACAGACCTCATGATGGGAAGCTCTTTGTCACTGTCTGTCACTCTCTTCCACACATCTATGTATGTGTATGTTTGGCCTATTATAGTGTGTTGTCCTTGGATATATGTGTGTATTCCTATTCAATGTGTGTGCAAAGCATGACTGGTATGCAATGTGGAGTGTGTGCACAAACATCTGCGACTGACAGATATGTATAGTCCACTGTTGTTGTCAGACATGAACTTCATGTGGGAGCATGCCCAGTATGACCTTTCAGTATTATGTTGTCAGACATGGGATTCGTTTCTCTAAGTGTGGGAGCATGCCCAGTATGACCTTCTGTACTGAATGTGTGATCCATTCCAGGTAGGTTGTACTCCAGTGCAGGCATTTGTGTTATACACCTACAGCTAGCAATGTGTTTCTTCAGGATATCTGTAGATCAGATGACAATATGGGATCACAATGGGCAATGGATAGTGGGATACTGTAATTGTGTCTGTGCTGCTTCTGCTACATGGTTTTGGTGTTAGTAGAGATATTCAGACATATGTACTGTTTTACACTGTGATGTTTTATGTCATCAACTACTGACAGGTATACATATTTTCTTGCAGTAATTTCCTGGGGAATACAAGATGAATAAAGCTGTGTGCAGTATTGTGGTCTGCAGCCTACATATTCTTGCACAATCATGCCATTCTGGAGGGGGAGCTGCAGACACTGCTGATGGGTCTGTGTAAATGGTTCAACACCTTGGTACTGTGGTGGTTGAGGATCCCATGCTTGTACAGCCATTGATGTGACAGTATGGCCATATCCTGCTGTGGCCATACCTCACAGATGTACAGATTCACAGAGGTTACCTAGAGGCAGGGCTCATATTTCTGGTCATTACCCCTTCACATTGTGGTTTGCAAACAGGTTTCTAGCCACCCATTCCTGTGTTTACAGGCAGGGATAGTATGTGCACACATCTGAGTTTCAGACTTCACACACTCCATGGCATCCATGCTTCTACCCCCCCATTATTCTATCCTCTTCCAAACATTATGCAAATGTTATCTGATAAGTATCCCTATAGTTATCACTTCATCCCAGCAGTATTTAGGGGTTGGACCACAGTTCATGCAGTAGGGCATGGTGGAAATGCTACTGGGATTTGTCAGCATGGTCTTGCATTTGTGTTCTGTGGACTGTGTTATGTTGTTATTTGGGAGTGCATGCAATAAGGCAGTACAGGTGAGACACAGGGGGAGGACTGTAGGGCATTTGGTAGTGATGCAGGCCATCTGTAGCAGGCTGGTGCATTGTGTCACTCCTACAGTCCCAGGCTGCAAGCCACTATATTCCCCTGGGGTGACAGGGTAGCTGTGCAAGGTGTGAATGTCAATAGTTTCTGTCATTATTAATCCAGTGGTGTGGATTCTGGCAGGGTGCTGCTTACAGCTAGGGACACACCTGCATGGGACACCTCTTCAACATGCTGCATTGCGTGGCTATTCCCATACAGAGGTGGGGGTCATATTGTACTCATTCCCAACAGCAGGGATAAGACCTGTGAGGTACCTGCAGCTGATGGTGGGGTGAGCTGGGTGCATGTGAGCTATGGAAGCTACTTGCAGCTGACTCACAGATATATGTGGGGCATTTCACTTATGCTGGCTTGTGCAGGGACATCAGCAGTTTCTCAGAACTTCATACCTGTACTTTTTGTGGTCTGCAAGTGTCTGGCCAGACTACATCAGTATTCCTTACTACACAGTCAACTAATGTGCTGCTAACCTGTATGTACAATTCTAAAGGTGTGTCCATTTGACAGTAACATTTTATAGACTGTCTGTCTAGGGTACTTCCACCTGTGTACTATTTGTATGGCTGGCCCCACATTCATGACATGTCCATCTTTCAGATGGTGACATATTACATCTGAACAATTAGTATGGATTACTGCTGGATTGTGTCTTGCTGGGATGCATTGTGTTTGGCACTGAAGCTGTGAGAACTTGGCCCTGTCATCAACAGTACTGGCCATTGGCCACCAGGACATTACCCTCCACGCCTACATACTGACCGCTTTCACACAATATACAACACACAGCAACCTAACACACAGAGCCCTGCATATTGTACACGTGCTACAATCTATCCTGCTACTTTGGCCAGCTCAGGTAATCTGTGCTCCACTGTTATTATACTTACACGTACATGTTACTACATTTCTACATAGGATAGTGGGGGGGGCACACCTGACAACTGTAAACATTTGCTATGACTGTACTGGTATTTCAGGTACTCCATTTAATTCTGTATTCTAACCTATCATGTAGACTAGAGGCATATCAGTGTACTACAGTTCTTAGGTTTTATTGACCTACATTTCAGTTTCAGACTTCTTACCTTTCAGAACTAACATCCCACTGCCTGACCTGTTGTAGTCTGTCTGTGTAGGTCTGAAGGGGGGCTGTTCTCCATAGCCATCAATCAGAGGCCTTGTCATGGCCTTTCTTTGTGTTTGTCTACACCTGTCCTGCTGGCTGAGACTGTTGTTGGGTATGTGAGCCTCACTGACATGCATGTATGTGTCCTATGGACACACATTTGGCCCATCACATGTCCTGCAGTGGGTTTTGTCACCTTGTCTAGTACTGCCTACTATGTTGACACCAGTATTTGTTAAGGATTTCACACTGAAAGTATAGGTGTCTACTATCTGCTGCTATCCCATTCAGTCACCCGATTCCCTAACATGCTCACATCCATACCATAGATACAGGTAGCAGAACATACTACTACATTCAGCAATTGATAGTGAGTGTGACTTATCCTGTGGCTGTGCCAGTATTGAGGATGGTGCTGGAGGGCTGACTATGTCAGATGCACATAGTACACTCCCTATACATGGTTAAGCACAGGTAGTGTCATGTTTGGCATCCCTTTTACTGTATGTGCGAGTAAGAGTGAGGTGTCATTCCCTGGGTTCCTACCGTGTCAGTGTATGTGCTATGCGTTGCCTCTTTGGCAAGGCTTGGGCATACTGGGCACACCTCCTTCTGCCTACTGGGCAGGCTCAGGTTGTTCCTCCTCTGCGTCACTCTGTGCCTGTGCTGGCCTTGGAAATGGTGGGGGACTGTGTGGCCCTGCCTCATGCTGTTCCTGCTGTAGCTGTTTCTGCAGGATCATATTGTGTAGCATGGCACATACAATGACAATTTGGGTACATGTAGCTGGTGAGTACTGCAAGGCTCCACCGGATATGTCCAGGCAACGGAACCATGACTTCAGCATCTCAAACACATGCTCTGTTATGATTTTGGTCTGTGTGTGTGCCTCATTATGGAGTTCTTGTTCAAGTGTGTGTGCATTTCTGATGGTTGTCATCAGCCACGGCTCCAATGCGTAACCAGTATCCCCCATTAGGTGGCCATATTGGATGTCCCAATTGGCAAATCTCTGGTACAGCTGCATCATATGCCAGATATGGGAGTCATGATAGCTTCCAGGGCTGCCAGCACACACATTCATTATAATGTCCTGGGCATTGCACATGACCTGGCAGTTGATGGAGGAGAAGCCCTTGTGGTTTATGTAGACTCTACCCTGCTCACCGGGAGGTGCTTGGATGTGTATGTTCGTGCAGTCTATAGCATCCACTACCTCAGGATATTCTGCTATTTGGTGGAAGAAATGCATATTGCTGGTCAACGCCTCAAGGGTGTTGAGGAATTATATGTGCTCATCAGCATATGCTGACATGGCATCCAGGAACTGGTGGAGTACCCAGGATGCTGATGCCTGTGAGATCCCCATGATATCCCCAGTTGGCATTTGGAAGGTACCTGTGGCTAGTATTTTTAAGCCTACACATACTATGGTATCCACTGGGTTGGGTTCCCCTCTGTTGGTTCTGTGCATGAGGTGTGGCTGGCACAGCTCAACAATTTGCTGTAGGACATCCCTATCCACCCTATAGCACTCCACTATCTTCAGCTCATGTAGACCCTGGTAGGTTACCCTGGGTCTGTACACTTTTCTCCTTCTCCTCACTGTGGGTTGGTTGTCAGTATTGTCATCCTCACCACCCTCAGCCTCTTCCACATGTTGATTTATGAGAGCAAAAGCAGCCCCTATCATTTTGTTGCTTTTCTTAGGTAAAATTTCCCCATTTGTGTACATCAGTGGTGTAGAGTTTGTGGGAAAAACCAGCAGGAAAGGTGTTTGCATAGTTTATAGTAGTGTGCTGGGTTTGTCTGAGCTGTTTCCTGTATAATTGGCTGTGTCTGATACATTTTACCCATCAGCTATGCTAGTTCTCCTTGATTACCTTCCTACTGTTGTTTTCCCTTCCCATTGCTTTCCTGTTTAAGCTCTGAGGCTCGCCGCACAAACCCAATGCTCAGATGTGAATGGAGCTGCTATTTCCTGGTTTAATTTTTTTTTTGTTTGTTTAAAACCCGGTGCACAGTGTGCACACCAGTTTAGGCAATGTAAACACTACTGGGCAGCTCCAGAAACACCGCCTTCCTTAGCTCTGTTAAGCTAAGGGCAAACCTGAGCCACAGAGCTCCAATAAGCTTACAGTATGCCTGACACACCTCTCTATGATGTCTGCTAACTCATAGGCTTGCACCATGGTTTTCCTGCAGCTACACAGTTGGGTGCAGGCTAGCAATGAGAGGAAATCTGTGATTCAGTATAATTTCCCTCATTTGCATAGAATTGACTGCTAATGCCTAGTTACAAGTCTAACACTGAGCCTTCCCCCTTGGCCACCACTATTCAGTGGCCTTGTTGTCTTCTGCCTGCCATTGACTATAACGCCAAAATTGTAATTTTGCCTAAAAAGCTTTTTTCAAGGTTTTATTTTTATTTTTGGTCCAATCCCATTTGCACGCCACTGCCCTACTCTTAAACGGCCGTAATAGGCCAAAAAAAAATGAAAGTTATTTGTTTTATTTTGAACCTATTTTCCATGCCAGTGGCCATATATTTGGCCATTGGCATACCTTCTATATTATACACACCCTTTATTTGGAGCTGTCATGGCTTAGTTTTGTAGTTTGTAGAAATGTATTTGGTTACTAGCCAAATACATTTCTGCAGGTTACACTACTTCTGCACGGATGGCTGCCAGCTTCCTGGATAGCTAATTCACCTCATTTGCATGGTTTTCACCTGCAAATTGGGTAATTAGCATACAGGAGCTGTGCCCATGCAGGAATAGTGCAGGAGCGCTCATGCACATCCCAGGAGCTTGTTCCTGGATCTCTCGGCGGCCATATTGGCTCCAGCAGTTCTTGCACTATTCCTGCATGCCGTGCAGAGCTTGCTGAATCCATGGATTGTGTATATCAGGATTGTCTTGTGTTAATCATTACATTTCAACTATATCTTTTTGCTCTCTCAAAGGCAAAAAATACCGCCTCCAAGGGACCCGATAACATCCCAGGATGCATCCTACATTAACTCATGCAGCAACGTGTAGCACCATTATGCACCCTATTCAACCAAAGCCTGAGTACTGGCTTTGTCCTTGCTGAGTGGAGAATAGCCACTATCATCCCTTCACACAAAGGTGGAGCATGGACCAATCTGTGAAATTATAGACCCATAAGCCTAACTACCCTGATCTTCAAGGCCATGGAACGGATTATCATGGATCTCATTAAGAAGGACATTGGCAACCTCCATACACTCGATCCCACACAGTTTGGCTTCATCAAGGGGAGACCATGTCTGCTAAATTTGGTCGACTTCTTTGAGACAATCACCAAAGCCATGGACAAGGGGAAGATGGTGCAAACTGCCTACCTTGACCTGGCCAAAGCCTTTGACACTATTCCCCAACTCAGGCATAATAGATAAACTCTGACAACTAGACATCAAGCCATATGTTACCAGATGGGTAACAAATTGGCTCACTGATAGAACCCACCTAGTCAAAATAGGGGAAGCCACCTCAAGCAGTAGACCCGTAACAAGCAGCATACCCCAGGGTTCGGTCTTGAGGCCTCTGTTATTTGGGATATACTTTTCTGAGGTGCAGGTCAAAACCAGTGGACTATGGCTGACCAAGTTTGCAGATGACTGCAAGCTGGGTGTTATCATCAATTCCCCTAGTGATGTGGATATCCTCCAAGAGAGTCTCACTCAGACAAATGACTGGTGCCAGAAACATGGCCTCAATCTAAATACAAAAAAATGCATCATCATCATCCCCTTTGGGGAGAGTGACATCCCCACAAATTATCACATTAAAAACAATGTCCTAAGCATGCAATCAGATGTGAGGGATTTGGGTACCTAGGTTGATATCAACCTGACTTTTGACCACCATGTTGTTTCCGTTGTACGGAAAGCCTTCTACATGGCCCACCTCATAAGTAAGGGTATCTCATCCAGGGACAAAGAGGTCATAGCATCCCTGTACTCCTCCCTTATAAGGCCCATTATTGAGTAGAATGCCCCTTTTGGCATGTACCTTGCAAAGCACATGCAGAAGCTGGGGAGACCACAGAGGTTCCTCACCAGGAGAATCCAGGGCCTCAAACATCTACCATGCACAGATAGGTTAAAAGCCCTATCTCTCTACTCAGTTTCATACACGCTCCTCAGAGGTGACCTCTGTCTGGCATATAAGGCGATCACGGACTCCAGCTTGATGGGACTGCTGCACATCCACAAGTCAAGCTCCACTCGAGTAACCCACATGCGTGGCCTCAACCAGGTCTGTGACATCAACAAGACTTGTTGGTGGGACAGATTTGTATCCCAGAGACTCCCCCATCTATGGAATAGACTCCCTCTCCACATCAAGCAGAGTACCGCTTTACTCCTTTTTAAGCACAACCTAGATAACTGGATGGGAAACAGAAAATATACCTCTGAGATTCTACCCACGTCCCTGCTGGACAGGGGCATTGTGTGCTGATTTGTCTAAACATGGGTTAAACTCTTGCCTAGGCTTATAAGGGCCTCAGGGCCAATAATAGCCTAGTAACCTCCTATGATCCTACGATCCTATATACATTGCTGCTCTGAGATGCATTGCTGCAGGCAAGTATGAAACTCTAATAGCTGTAGACTGCAAATATACCATCTGCAACTGTATATGGATCAGGTAGCCAACCCAGCAGTCCGATATGATTTCTACACATCACAGATATTTCCACCCACTAGGGGTATATGGTGTATACCTGCATTCTATGCATCAGTGTACAGTTCACCTAAAATCTCTGTCATGCATGAATTTCATGCATGTGTGTTCAACTGTTAGTGCAGTCTTGTATAACAGTCTGCTTCTATAACCAGGTCATATTTTGTTAGCAGGTGAGCTCTAGCAAAATATCAGTCAGTCAATATGCAGCAGTGGCTCAGTAGCTCAGTTTCATAAATGCTGGATCTGATGTATATTTTGTCACACACAGACCAGGGTTCAAATCCAGTGACAAGTACTAGTAAATATTATTGAATCACTTATGTATTGTTAACAGATGTTCTCCCCACAGGGCAGTAGCCCTTAGAATGTTCATAGGTTCATAGGTGTTAACTAGGCTACTAACCACAAGGGCTTTTTTAAGCCTAGCCATGCATCCCAAATCTCTGACAAGTTATGATACCCTTGATAAGTGTAACCATGGGCCTGGGAGATGAACCACTTACAGGTTACCTGTGTCCATTAGAGACATAGGTGCCAAACCAGGGATGAATTTCCAGTTTCCCATCCAATTGTCTAAGTTGTACTTGAATTGGATTAGGGAGGAACTCTGCTTCACATGGATGGGGAGCCTGTTCCATAGATAGGGTAGACTCTGGGATGCATACCTATCTCTCCAGCAGGTCCTATTTATATCACAGGCAAGGTTTAAGTCTTTAGAATGGGTAATTCTAGTGCTATTTGTTTTGTGGATACCTTCAGAGTATCGAACATTGCAGAACATTGAACCTCTGATCATCAAGGACCAGAGGATCAAAGTTCTGCAATATGGAACTCAAAAAAAAAAACCATGAAAACTTCTTATTTCACATTTTTGCAGGGGGCAGGCCCCACACACACACCCTGCCACTAAAACACACCAACTCCAAGATCGCACGATGGTGAAGAGAATAGAACAGAATGGGAAATTTACCATTCTCTTCACTGTAGTGCGATCAATTTGTATGTTCAAATGTAACAGAGTATTAACAGCATTGCTCAGTAATGTAAAAAGACTTCAGAAAATAAAGGCAACAAGTACAATACTAATAAAAGTTAATACAATAAATAACGTGTACTCTTGGTATGGCAGTATGCCTGGTGTGCTGTGAATGTCTGCTGATAGTCTAACCCCATGCCTGTCAAGGATGGCATGATAGTCGTAAACTCTGTACTGTGCATGATACATGTCTTTCAAGTGTCACTCTGTCAAAGACTATGATCACTGTTGCCTAATCCCTTTGTCACAGCTCTATCATCAACATGATTTATGTCAATAGCAGAATCATACTACATCAGTCCACAGTACACCTTGGTAGTCATATCTGCCCTCCTGACATGTAATTGTCCTCTTTAGTTGTGTACCTGTAGGTGCTACAGCTTGGCCCATACTCTCCCATGCAGATAGCTTGAGAGGTATGTACCTGCTACAGAAGCTATAGGGCACATGCATACATAAAGGAAGGGCAGACCTGTAGAGTATATAACAGTACTGTTGAAAACAATATAGCCTATACTGGTGTTAATGGACTGTATTTCTCTCTCCCCCACCTCTTATCTGCATCATAATTTAATATTTTTATACATCGGCTATGGTTTACTATTAACATATGTTCTTCTCAAAACATTATGTTGGGCCTTGTGTTTTATTATTGTTATGTATGACAATGGTTGCGTACTAACATACCTTGATGAATTACCTGTATTGTAGGCCTAATGTCATAATTGTTACTGGCATGCTGTTACTATACTAACTGTTAGCTCACTTATTGTCATGTTCCATATACTATGCAATGTTATGTTGCTGGGTTATTTGCAACATTCTGGCATGCTGTTATAACTAACTAAATGTTCTGTTCATTATCAGTCTCACTGCTGCCATCTGGGGACACATGGCTGATTCCACAACACCCTCTCTGTCCAAGGTGTTTATCCCCCTCATGTGTCACAAACCACACCTGTATGCTGTCTTCTTTGTCTTGTTTGTCTGAAAATGCAACCTCTCCTACCCAACTTACCTCCCCACATGTACCTATATCCCTTCCCCAACATTTCACTCTCACCTTAAAAAAGGGGGGCACCTGTCCCACAAAAAATATTACCCCATACATAGCTCTCCATTTTGCACGTGCATCCACTGGGCAGAATCAATTAAAGGAATTAATCAACAAAGTTATGTTGTAGATGAAATGGAGAGCTATGGTCCTTTCCTACACCCTTCCTGCACATCCTACCTTCCTTTCAGTATGTTTTCCCCCTGCTTGCCCCCATTTCACCACTTTCCTATTTTCAAAATCAGGACAGGTTTAAGTGGAGCTAAGCTGTACAGCATGCAAACCCATGCAAACCTACTTTAATCATGTCTGTGTTTCTGACCCTGTTAGGCACATCTGCAAACGAATCACCCCTACTAAGTGTCTGGAACCCAGGCCCTTGTCAACTACAGCATAGAGCATTAGCCCACCGAGCCACTCAGCTCTGAGGTAAAAAAGGTGTTTCCATGAACATATCATGATTGTCAATGACACACTGCAAGTACATATAATGGGGAAATTGGCATTGTACTTGGGACTGTGATGCAGACACTACACCAGTACACAGCCAAATAAATATTAATGGATGTATGTGAGGCCTGGGATAGCAGGTATAGCTGTCAACTGTACAGACTGTTGCAGAATGTCCATAGTTGTGCCCCATAGTTTTGGCACAGTTTCACAAAAATATATCTGTCTGCTACAGTACTGGCAAGTCATTAAAGATTGAGGTTAGAAAACCATGACATACATTTGAGTGTCACACCTCATACCCATCAGAAAACATGATACAATTCCTGAATCACAGATTGTATGCATAGACATATATTTTGCAAATACACCTACTGCAATTGTAGCTCAGTATGTTACATGCCATGCATACAGTGTATTTTGCCACCCACAGTCCTGGGTTTAAATCCAGTGTGTGGCACTTCAATTACATTCTTGTCAATACAGCAAATTATGAATGAGTCATGCAATTTTAACCAAAACAGGTTGCTGCTACAGAATTAACTACTACACATGTTAGCAAGTTGAAGGACCATAGGTATGGACACACTGTACATATTCACATAACCTACCTATATGTCGCATACTAACAGATGTACTTTAAGCACATGCCTCAACTGGACTGTTTTGGATACCCTCACACTGGCTCTGCTGTGACAACAGCACTGACATTGCTCCCTCAGTGACACATGCAGCTTGCTGTCCTCCACTGTTTTCACACTCCACACTATGCGTCCTAGGCAAACAGCAGAAGCTGCAGGCTGCAACATATGCAGCTGTATATTACCCTACCTGCTACAGACCTACCATACCTCACAACCCCCTAGAACAAGGAATCCACATGATACCCATACATAAAAGGGTGGGGGGAAATGGTCAAGCCACAGGGACATGTCAGTCTGCCCCTACAAACATACAGAGCTGATAGACCAGCAGCTACTGCAGCAGCATGCATATTCTGATAGGTATGAAGGCTGACACCCACATGTCTCTTCCCCCTTACTGACCTCAACCCACAGTGTTTAACACTGAACTACTAGATAATCATAAAGTCATTTGACAATGACCAAACATAGCATGGAAAAGTGTGAACATACCTTTTAAATCTCAACAGTGGACAGTATTAGTATCTACCTTGTGTGATGCTGTAGACTCCATACCTCACTAATGTTCATCTCACAGACTACGAAAGGGGCAAAGGCCTACATTAAGGCATAAATTTTGCACTGTTGTGCCATGTCATTGGCTAGTTAAAGTGCAACCCAGCTGTTCTGGATACAATTAGCAAGTCTGAGCCATGGATTGGTGCACAAGCAATTGACTGTTAATGAGCATTACCTACAAAAGACAAGTAAGTGCCTATGGGAAACAGGTCTATAATTTGGTATACCATGACAGACTGTGATTTATCAAGCATTGTTCTGCAGGAATTCTTCACAAAAGGATTATGTGACTCTACAAGGTATGTAATACAAGTCCCCATATAATGGCAAGCAGATGGGAGGATGCAGTTATGGGGAATAGGAATTACAACAGTAGGCCTCTAGTACATCTCTGGGAATGACATGTAGTTGATACTCTGCTGTCCAACAGCTACAGGCATGCCTCCCAACTGTGCCTGCTGTGAAATACAGCACAGCTGTGGTACTCTCGCTCTCTTCTACAATGGTCATCTCCTGTAGGAAGTCTACTGGATTATGTGATAGACATATTGACAGTAAGTAAGTGTGGACACAGCTATCATATCACATGATGTACTGTCATTCAGCTCCTCTCAGTTTGTAAATGTCACACAAGCATAGGTCAGACATTGTAAAAGTGTCCATGACTGTCCCTGATGTACTCTGGCTAGGTCACAGCTTACTCGACACATGTATGTCATTGCTTGATAGCTATGGCTGATATACCTGGCAACTCCATACAGCAGGAAGTTAGATCTTAGCCAGTATTATGGGGTGGACACAGGCCAAACCTCAGCAACAGAGTGCACATATTGGTCATACAAAGTAAGAGTATGAGTATATTGACAGATATTACTGTAGCATAACTGTTTTCTGAGAGTGCTGGCATGCGACAACCAGATTCGCCATATTCTGGGAACAACCATCAATTATTGGTCAACTGCCTGCCACACATCCACAGGTGTCTGTCAAAAGGATCACATACATCAGGTACACATACAGATTCGGCAAACATCTATGTACTGGAGAGGTATGACACCTACAGGGAGGATAGACTACAGCAGGCTTTCATTGCTGTCTGTCATTGTGGCACAGTGATGTTACTGGACTGTCCCCACATACATGTAATAACACACACCTATGTGTCTGACAGTGGCCATATGACATAGTAGTAGGAGACACAGCACAGTAGATGGCATTGATGGGTGTGGAGACATACAGTACACTCTGTCATGGCATACAGGAACATAACCAGTATTGCTATTATGTTGGTGATAGCGACATACATAGTGTGTTGCTAGACTACAGGGTATGGAGTAGGAGGTAGCAGTGGATAGTGCAAGGCACTTTAGATGTGCAGTGTCTGTACATAGTGGATATCAATGTATCTGGTCCTGTAATGTGTTCCTCCTCTTGTTGTCTTTCAGAAAGGATGTATAGAAGGAGGCACCCGCCATTTTCAGAGGCTGAAAATAATGTCATCCTGGATGTCCTCAGACTGCATCACGTCATTCTGCTGTCCAGAACTCACCACAATCATGACCAATGTGCAGCACTGTGGGGTGGCCTCATCACAGCAGTCAACAATGTGGGGATACAGGACAGGACCTATGAGCAGGTCTTGCACCAGGCCACAGATATGGTTAACACTGCACAGCAAAGGGCTGCCACTGTGATCAGGGACCATGCTGCCACCAGTGGAGGGCCTGCAGTAGAACAACCACTCTCGGCCACAGAAGAATTTCTGGCAAACCTGGGAACAACCACCAGCTCCCAAGCATTCATCATTCCATACATTGTGGAGGTGGGTGCTACAGCATCCACAGCAGAGGAGCATCCATGTAAACTTCCCGTGTTAATCAATGTAATACTGTATCAACCATTGTTGCAGCCTCTGCATACTAGTAAATGGGTGTCAGGTGTATCTGCATAGGGGGTGGTTTAGTTTTAATGCACAGTTGTGCACATGTACTCAAAATGTCAGCAATGTAAGCAGTATCACATTAGCTACTGTACATGTTGATATACAGGGTCTATATTATTTCTTCGACAGCATAGGTTGTCAAATGCTCAATGATTGACACCTAAGCGTCGAAGTTGCAAAATTGCAAATGACCATATAAGCAAATTCTTTCCACGGGAAAGAATTTGCTTGGCTGTTATCGGGGATTTGCCCTTTCCCCAATGTAGAGTGATCTTGGAATTGGTATATTTAGTTAGAGGGGATGTAGGGAGCTTAGCCCCCCACTCCATACTATATTTAGATTGAAAAGTTAATTTTACTTCAGGATGGCCTAGTGAATTCTTTCCCAAGGAAAGAATTTGCGTATATGGCCATTCGCGATTTTGAAACTTCGATGCTTAGGTGCTTAGGTGTCGATCATTAAGCATTCGACAACCTAAGCTGTCAAAGAAATAATATAGACCCAATATACACACCTATTACCTTGTAACAATGCCATATTTGGTATTGCTTCCTCACATTTCCTCTCCATTCCATAGGTACATCCAGTGTGGCCAGTTCCTGGTAAGTGTGTGGTAAGTGTTGTATGTGTGTTATATATATATATATATATGATGATAACAGTTGACATTGACATTTACCCAGACACTGTTGTTATGCTTAGCCAGAGTACAATACTTGTATGTTAAATTTTGGAGGGCTTAACTGACGTCCTTTGAGTGGGTAATCACAGTTGTGCATTTGCAAGAGCAGTAACTCATATGCACTTATTTTTGAGGAGGTCTATGCAGTCTGTTATACAGGAGGCAATCACTCACAGATGCCTGTTCACCCACAATATGGCAATGGTACATACATGAGGCAGTGACATTA